>NW_013952705.1:657707-660605 GCF_001266775.1 Austrofundulus limnaeus
GGGCTTAAAAGCCTGAATTTTGCCTGAAACTCTCAGACTGAAGAAGTCTCTTGGAGGAGAGACGAAACGTTTCATTAGAGAAGAACCCGTCCAGAGGACCTACAATTTTTTTTCTTTTTGATTTTTTTACCTGGATTACTGAGATGCATCAGGACATTGTTTATTACTTAATCTTCTTTTTTCTGAGTTTCATATGCTTTCCTTATTATCTGGCTACAGGTTTGCCTTTAATTGTATAAAGAAAATTTTGGTTTTTGACCAAAAAGTGTTGCAGAAGTAGATATTTAAAGTAAATTAGTTGCAGGGTTGTATTTGTTAAATCGTTCTCGAGCAAAAGTCTCATGCAGCTGTTATGACCACAAAGTAATTTGTGGAAAATAAACTTTAAATGGGACAATTTTCACCAGAGAAAGATTTGGTGCCTTTAAAAAATGAATGCACTCTCACTAGTAAGATTTCAGCTTTTAAAGCAATCTGATCATACAGATCCACTTGGTCAGAATTGCATAAGAGCACCAACAAAAATGAAAGCCACAGAAAATAAATCAAGTTTACTTGAAAATTTGACATCTTTGCTTTTATTTTTTTCCTCATTTTACAGCATAAAACGACACCTAAACACTCCCATGTTCTTTCATAACCTGTTGTATAGCATTTAAAGGTAACTTTGCAATGTCACGAGGACAGGACAGTGTGTGTTTTGGGATGACTCTGATACAACCCCACCAAACTGGAGCTCTAACTGTCAAAATGACACAGATAAAAGCATTTAGACGTTATGTGAACTGGATTGACTTCAGAAGGTAAACTGTTGTAATCAGCTGTTGCTAACAAACACACAAGCACATAATTACACAGTCGCCTGCCTTTTAATGACTGTAAACGATGACGATTAAACAGAAGAGTTGCTCACAGATTGCACCGTACGACCACAGATGTTTAATCTGGAGATGCGCATCGTAAAAATGACATTTGTTATTCCTGAGGGGAAATATGCATGTGCAAGATATTTGCATTAATTGTTATTTAAGCCTGTTTGTTAGCAAAATATTCAGTGAACCAGTGGACACATTTTAATGACTTTTTCAGAAAGCAACCATTGGATTCACGCTAACTTTTTGAGTTGATCCTATTAGAGGTAGCTGCCACCGCTAGTCAAGACTTCCTGATACAATGGCTTCAAACTTATTAAATTTTACAGATAATGAGCTAAAATCTGACATGGTAGTAGCTGAGAGTCATTCAAAGCACTTACTGACATCTCAATACTGATACTGTTCGAGACAACGTCAGGATTGCTACTTTTCTCATCCTAAAATGATCTTGTAAACCAGTGTTTCCCAAAGTTGGGGTTGGGACCCAAAGTGGGGTCCCCATAACTTCAAGGTGGGGTCCCAAAGTTGGGCTTGGGGCCCAATTATGGGCCATAAAGCACCTTGGATAATCTCCAGAAATCAATTTAAAGGGTATTAAAATAATTGCTGCTGTAATATTTTTTCTATAATTATTACAAAAACACAAAATAAGTATAAAAAAGTAATTATATGTGTGTACAAGCTGTTTAGATTGTCAAAAAGCCTGTGTTTTTAGGGTTATTAACAGAGTTCGTGTACTCAGACCAGTAATATTTGGGGTCACAAGTTTTTTCCATTGATATTTTGTGGGTCAGAAGACAAAAAGTTTTGGGAACCTCTGTTGTAAACCCTTGTATGAAAGATGGACAATATAAATCCCTTTTAAAGTATTTAATATTTTTGGTCTAATTTGCTGTGAAGGAAGTTGTCATTGTATGTTTTTAAGGCTGTTTGCTTGAAGACTTATGTTCCTAAAAGTTGGGATTTAAAAGAAATTGTCGTCTTGTGGGGGAGCAGGTTCACCACCTGGGCTTTCTGTGGGAAGTTTTCATGCCAGGGTACTACTCTGAGAATATTAATTGGGTCTTAAAAATTGTTTTTAAAATGGGTAAAACTAAATCCCGTTGTTGATATTCTGACATGAGAGGAATGTGAAGCTTTAAAACTTGGAGARATGTCCGATCCTCCTCCTGAATGATCCATTAGTGTTGATAACGACGTGGCTTTACAGGCTGGGGTGTGTTCTTCCTTATTTGTGTTCTGTGAGTTCTGCTCGCGCTCTGTTCCCATGTGAACAAGGGGATCTCTGTCCTTAAGACGGCAACCAGCCACTTCTCTCAAAAGYCCTGAGAGACATCTTTGAAGCCATTGTGAAGAAAAATTGGCTCCAGGGAAAAAAAAAGAAATTAGCCGGTTTTACACGTGAACTTTTACTAGTATCGTATGTTAGTGGTAGCAGATGTGGTGAAGGTTGGTGCGTGACATTTTGATGCAATGTTATTGGCTGCCTTACAAGATGAGGGGAAGTTTCTGTATTTTTGGTTGGATTCTTTCTTCCTGTTTTTGTTCAGCACAAACACATTTGATCTGCTTGCTCCTGTTTGTGTTTTTTAAAGACGCTATGGCCAATTAATATGATTGGTTGAGTGGTGTTTAATTGTTTGCCTCACCAGGTAGGTTTCACGGAGTGAAATCCTGACGCACCCTACTGGGTCGTGACCTGACTTGGCTAAAGCAAGACACGATGGGTGTGAAACCCCTTGCTTGGAGAGTTTGTGCATGTTTGGAACCTCAGATCTGATGCCAACTCCCTGGAAAAAAAAAACAAGTCAGTTGCTATAAGCAATAAATTAAAATGAGGTTGATTATTTTCATTTGCCTGCTTGTTTTCTTTGTAACTCCCTGCTTTTCTGCTCCTCAGCGTAGGGAGGAGTGAACTGGTCCCTTACAACAAATGAAATCTTAGAACCCATAGTTAGGCTCTACAACAGGGCCTACAAAATTCATAAAAAACTTCCTGGTTGGACTCATCACTGTACAGTTC
>NW_013952705.1:661805-663255 GCF_001266775.1 Austrofundulus limnaeus
TGCGTGGGCAGCAACTGAACTTCAATCAGGAGGTTTTTGAAGTAAGACCTCGTTGTGTTAAATATCTTTACTTGAATGATGTAAACCCATTCTCAGAGGGAAAATCAAAATATTTAAAGTTAAAACTAAAAATCATTTCTCTGGGAACCATTGATTTAATTTAAATGAGTGTTTTATCATTTTGAGACCTTAAGAGCAGTTATTCCACTGCATTTAAAAAAAAAGGATAATTTTTCAGGACATTTTTGTCATTGCATGCTGAACAACCCCCAACCCCAGTTAAGACGGGATGATGCGACGCCAAAAACCAGAATGGTTCTCTACAAATATGTATTAATTACATGCTGCTGTTCCACCATTTTCCATGTGCTTTTTTATTCATGTTGCTGGGTGAGAGGCATATTTCCAGACGCCAGTCAATATGAAACAAACATTCTCTCACACTTAGGATCACCAGGTAACCCGGTGCATGTTTTCAGGCTGGAAGTAGGCCAGAGTTCCCAGCAAAAACAACTGGGCTGCGGTTGGTCTTGTAATCCTGAGGTTGCAGGTCCGAGCCAAGGTTTCATCAGGAAGGTGCAAAATAATTGCCAAATTTTTCACGTGAGTTTGCACGCTGTGGTGATTGTTGAAAAAGGGGAGCAGCAGAAGGAAGTAAAGTCTTGGACTCCGTTATGACATTTGGAGTAAATGTGTCATGACTAACTGGGCTGAGCTGGGTTGGGTATGTAACAGTCTGAAAATGTATTTGTTCCTTTTTTGAGTGCAAACTATGAAAGCYGGTGCCTGTTGTAGTGACTCAACTCTTTTTTTTTTTTTTTAAATTGAAACGTTTCAAACTTGTCCTTTTTATGCCCTTGCTTTTCCTGCCTCCTCCTCTGATTCATACCATCCTGTCCTTCCCTTCTCGGCCCTTTGTTAAAGAATCCTTTTTGTCATTGTGGTTGAAGATCAACAGTAATTTAAGCCTTAGAAATGTTGAACTTGTAGTGTTAATATATTTAGGGTTGAGAGTCTTAAGCTATTACAGTGGGGAAAATAAGTATTTAGTCAGTCACCAATTGTGCAAGTTCTCCCACTTAAAAAGATGAGAGAGGCCTGTAATTGACACCATAGGGGGCCCTCAACTATGAGAGACAAAA
The DNA here is from genome assembly GCF_001266775.1 of Austrofundulus limnaeus. Taxonomy (NCBI): domain Eukaryota; kingdom Metazoa; phylum Chordata; class Actinopteri; order Cyprinodontiformes; family Rivulidae; genus Austrofundulus; species Austrofundulus limnaeus. Next base: position 662,948 of record NW_013952705.1, read on the forward strand.
TGTGAAAAAAAATTTGAGAAAATCATTTTGTCTGACTTTTAAAGATTTTTTTTGCAAATAATGGTGGAAAATAAGTATTTGGTCACCTACAAACAAGCAAGATTTCTGGCTGTCACAGACCTGTAACTTCTTTTTTAAGAGGCTCCTCTTTCCCCCACTCATTACCTGTATTGTATTAATGGCACCTGTTTGAAGTCGTTAACAGTATAAAAGACACCTACCCACAATCTCAAACAGTCACACTCCAAACTCCACTTTGGTGAAGACTAAAGAGTTGTCGGAGGACACCAGAAACCGAATTGCAGACC
>NW_013952705.1:664146-675043 GCF_001266775.1 Austrofundulus limnaeus
GGTCTGCAATTCGGTTTCTGGTGTCCTCCGACAACTCTTTAGTCTTCACCAAAGTGGAGTTTGGAGTGTGACTGTTTGAGATTGTGGGTAGGTGTCTTTTATACTGTTAACGACTTCAAACAGGTGCCATTAATACAATACAGGTAATGAGTGGGGGAAAGAGGAGCCTCTCAAAAAAGAAGTTACAGGTCTGTGACAGCCAGAAATCTTGCTTGTTTGTAGGTGACCAAATACTTATTTTCCACCATTATTTGCAAAAAAAATCTTTAAAAGTCTGACGAAATGATTTTCTCAAATTTTTTTTCACATTTTGTCTCTTATAGTTGAGGTCTACCTATGATGTCAATTACAGGCCTCTCTCATCTTTTTAAGTGGGAGAACTTGCACAATTGGTGACTGACTAAATACTTATTTTCCCCACTGTAAGTGATGATGGTATGTGAGTTATTGGTGATGGTTTATTTCCCCGCTTGTGCAGAAAAACACTCTTCTGCTAAATGTCTCACGTTCTGCCTGGATGTTTATTTATACTTTGAAAAAGCCATAATTACAAGCTGCAGTCATCTTTCTCTGCTGGTTGTTTCGTTAAACCAGGACAGAGACTGTCATTCTTCTAGTTTCTTATTCTGAAACATTTTGTGGCTGTGGTTACTTTCACAATATTTACTTTTATCTTTAAAGGATTCATATCTTGGTAGATCAGCTTTCAGCACACCGTGACTCAGACAATAATGCTGCTTAAATTCCTGGAAGTTCCTCGCAGTAGCAGCGTTTTGTAGTTTTCTGATTAAAATTAACTTAAGTTCCTTTTTTTTTTCCTTATAAAGTTGACATAGTTTAGTCTTGATGAATTGTGTATTGCTGTGGTCAAAGCACCACAGCAATACAGGACAACCCTCCCTTTTTAACCAAGAATTTACAGCACTTTTCACTCAGTTTTTACTGCGTGAAGTAATTTCCTCCCTTTTTGCTCTTCTACGGCAAGTGTCCTCTAGAATTTCTCCAACTTTATGCTGCTTTACAACATTTATTCTCACACAACCTGAGATGCATACTTGCCTTGCGTTTTATTTTTATTTTCTAACATTTATACTTGTTTTTTTTTTTATCCACCCACAAACAAGATGACACTGGTCTCACCCCAAATCGTACATTGAAATATAGATACATTAGCAGTTCTAAGGGTTACAGCCACCGTCCAGGGTAAATGGTAAAATCATCATTTGGTGTTTTTGGAATTGATTACCAGCAAAGCAAAAGCAAAATTGCTCTGATTTTTGTACATCTAAAAAACAAAAACTGCAACACTGAAACAGAAAAATAAACTTTACAACCTTAACTGTTTTGGGTAGAACTTTTTGCGGATGATGTGGTCTTATTGGCTTCATCAGATCATGATCTCCAGTTCTCACTGGAGCGGTTCGTAGCTTGAGTGTGAAGTGACCAGGATGAGGATCATTGTCCACAAATCCGAGACCATGGTCTTGAGCCGGAAAACGGTAGGGTGCCTTCTCCAGGTCGGGGAGGAGGTCCTGCCCCAAGTGGAGGAGTTTAAGTATCTCGGGGTCTTGGGGAGATCAACAGGTGGATTGGTGCTGCAGTGATGCGGGCGTKGTACCGGTCTGTCGTGGTGAAGCGAGAGCTGAGCCAGAAGAAAACGGACGTTAAAACAGCTAAAATACCAAACTTATGCTGCTGGTGTAGATGTATTTGAGGATTGTTCAGACTGTGATTCTGCAGGGAAAAATAGGACCAATAAAGAGTCTTTAGCAAAGCTCTTGTAATATTGAGGAGAAACTGAAGCACCATATTTAAATGATTTAATTTCAAGCATATTTGCCAAGAAAAAATATCATTGTCACTTCATTTGTTGGGCTTAAATTTTTATTTCAAGCTTTTAAATTACTGTCTGCTTTTAGTAAGTTCTCAAATGGTGTCGTCTTGTTCTAGTTGGTCCAGTCAGTGTATTTTATCGTCTGCTTTTATCTCCAACGCTCACTTTAATCAGTCGAAAGCRGCTGCAACAAGGAAAAAAAATTGTTCTTGCTCCTCTGTCAATCCCCTTCTCGCTCATCCCCACTCTGATCTCCTTTTCTCCCAGGTGTCTCTCGCCAGCGACCTCGAGTCAACTTCCCGCTCTCACCACCACCGCTGTGGAGCTAGCCATGGCGAGCAGCGCCGTGCCGAGTGACAACCTGCCAACATACAAGCTGGTCGTGGTGGGGGATGGTGGTGTTGGGAAAAGTGCGCTAACCATCCAGTTTTTCCAGAAAATCTTTGTGCCGGACTACGACCCTACGATCGAGGACTCGTATCTTAAACATACTGAAATAGATGGACAATGGGCGATACTGGATGGTGAGCCTTGGTGATACATTAAGCATAAATCTATGAAAACCCCTTCATATTTTAAAGCACGCTAAACAGCTCATTATGTAAAGTAGTAATGCTGCAACATAAAGATTGGTGTATTTTTGTCCCCTCAGTGCTGGACACAGCCGGTCAGGAGGAGTTCAGTGCCATGAGGGAGCAATACATGAGGACTGGAGACGGCTTCCTCATCGTCTTCTCCGTCACTGACAAGGCCAGCTTCGAACACGTGGACCGATTCCATCAGCTCATACTACGGGTCAAAGACAGGTAGGATTTAGTCAGGCTGCATGACTTGTCCTGGGATGGGACACTAAACTGTGAGGGTGYGTGAAGTCTGAAGATTTGAATTGTCACAAAAACAATTTGATCTCACAAAACTTGTATTTTAGCACCRACCGGGTGCTGTTTCTTAAATAGCTGAGATCAGCTGAAAGCCTGAAATCAGACTTTTTTGAAAGCAAGCTATAAAGAAATTAGTTGTGGTCTAAATGTTTTGCTCTGTGCTGCACAAAAAACTAAATTTGAACTTCCTTTAAGCTGATTCAGTGTCAAATATTAACATAAAAACACACAACGGTTTACGGTCTATTACACCGGGGGGGTTCTGCTTAATTTTTGCAGTCTGACTGATCCTAACCAGATCAGTGGGCTGAAACAAAACACATCAACGATGACTAAAAGCCATCAAGCATTGCAGCAAAAAAAAAAAAAAACTGCACTCTTTAAATATAAGACATCTGAGTTAAGAGGAACTGGCGCTCTCACATACAACAAGCATTTGCATTTTATAAAATGGAACATTTGTTTGCAGCTCAAATAAATATTTGTATTTCCGTTTTGTAAGTTTATTGCTTTTGTGGCAAATAAAACTTATTTARGATTCAGTCAACTTTAGGGGGCGTAAAAAATGCTGCGTCAGCTCCTCTGTCTGGTCGGTTTCAGCTTTGAGTCAGCATTTGTTGTTGGTGGGGAGTTGGTTTAGATCGTTCTTCGCTGTAAACCACACAAGATTTCCAATATCAGACTCTGAAACAGGTTTGTTGAGGATTTCATTTATGAGAGTTTGTTCTGACGTTCAGCTCAGATGTAATAAAAATAGCARCTCAAACTGAGCCCACTGCTGTCTGTCCGTGTTTGGTGTTGCTCACACTGTACGCCTTTTTTTTTTAAAGTGTTGAATTCTGACACCTCCTGTATAAGTTCTGCAGCACAGAATGCTCTTTATGACTTGATGCTGTTATGTAAGCACACTTGAACCACTGAGGTTATTTAATGGCACTTTTTATTCATTTGAAGACATGCAGATGTCATAAACTGTTCTTTAGTTGAATTGTGAACCTGCAGTATGCAGGAACTTCTTTTTTGGGTGTAAAAAGGTGTAATTTTCTGCACACAGGGAGGCTTTCCCCATGGTTCTGGTTGCAAACAAAGTGGACTTGGTCCACCTGAGAAAGGTGACATCAGACCAGGGTCAAGAGATGGCTGCAAAACATAGTGTAAGTAATACATTTTTCCTGCAGCATTTGTCCCAGACACAATGTGAATCAAAGGTTTTTAAATGTATCTTTTACCTGCACCACACAGAGCAAAGGTTGTTTTCCTACCAATACACCAAGTTGCCTTTTTTACATCTGAAAATCTGATTTAACAATTGATTTTTAAAATTATTTTGACAAGCACGTTTACAGAACTTAAGCTCATTCGCATCAGATAAATCTCAGCGGCTTTAAGCATCAAATCAGTGTCTTGCACAGGATTTTGTGGTTTCATTGTGAGGTTTTTAAAGCTGACTGTTTCTGTAGTGGCGTTGATGAGGATTGAAATTACCTCAGCTGATGATGTAGCTGTTCACATAAGAGAAATGACAAGCCACCTGTGCTAGTGCTGGGCGGTATGAATAAAATGTTATATTGCATATTAAAAATGATCTATCACTGCATKGCAAAGTATTTTTTCCACCACAGATCAGGTTGATGTTAAAATGTACAAATACTGCTTATTGATCAGCAAACTGCAGCTGAAGTTACTGTCTGCAACACAAACTTTGTTGACTCTGTTCTTTTTACYGTCCCTCTGTCTCATCCTGGTTGTAGACATTAGTCACACATTCTGAGCTTAGTTAGCAGTGAKGGGAGGTAGGTACAATGGCAGGCCATTTTAGCATAAAATCAGTGTTGTCTGACTATCTGTAATTACATTCTAGATATCTTAAAATGAGTTTTAATTAGGAATAACTACATTTTGACTATCCGGAATGTTAATTTAAGATATCTGTACAAAAAAGGAACCAAACCAGAACAAAACTAAACAAAACACAATCATACTAAATATATGAAAATTAAATAATAAAACAAACTAGTGGCTAGTCAAAACTAACTTAGAGATATCTCGAATTATATTTTTGACTAGTCAAAATTACTTTTGAGGTATCTTGAATTGAAGCCTCCATAGACTTCAATGGTAAATCTGACGTCATTTATACAAGTCAAAATGTAATTAGAGATATCTCAAATAGGTATTTTGACTAGTCAAAATATAATTTGAGATGTCTTGAATAACAAATATGACCTCAACTTCAGATATCTGGAATGGAAGTGTCGTGAATTCGATTTTATGCTAAAAGGGCTTGCCATACTGAATGAGGAGGGCTGAGCAAAGCTCATTGTCAGGCAATTTTACTTCACGCATGAAGTATCACAGCTAAAATCATTAGTCTGTTAAATTAAACACAGGTAGGGGACTCCAGCTTTAATTAGATATTATTTAACTTGGTTATATTCAAAACCCAAAGTGTTTTTGTCTTTAACATTCTCTTAAGCTTTGTAGAGCTTATTAATTGACTATTATGCTCCCTTAACATACACATTTAATTTAATCCTTTGTAATCACCCACTCCGTGCAACCTCTTCAACTGAAACTGGACTTGAGTGGTACTGCTTGAGGATTTGTTTCACAAACACTGATGYAAGTAAGGTTACTTATACAGCACAGTACATAAAACAGGGGAGATGTACGGTAAAATGACACGAAAGATAATTGAAATGAGACAAAACAATTAAACTTGTATTAAATTAAAAGCCAAATAGAAACAAGAGGTTTTGAAGATGAGGCTGATGAACAGCAGGAGTTGTTTTATTGGTAGGGACGGTTGGTTTAACTTAAATAAAAAACATTAGTATTACATTAGTGTGCTAGGTGAGAGTTAAGGCCGCCATGTTGCTAAGTGCTACGAGTATTTGCTGTATTTATGTGGTTCACCTGCAAAGTACAAGAACAAAGATTAGACTGAAGTGATCTGTAGGCCACATCACGGTCGTACTTATTTTATGTTCGTCTTTACTCTTGGGTAAGTTCTGTCCGCAATAAAACGTTCAAATCGGAAAACGATAAGKGAGCCAATGATGTGATGCAGACATATAGGAAATGTGTTCACATGGTCATGTTCAGTGAAGAGCTGCAGTTGTGATAAAGAACAATCTTATTTTTCTGCTGTCAAATCTTTAAATTCTAATGTTGAACTTTGGGATTTTCATCATGTCTCCTCAGATAACTTATATTGAAACCAGTGCCAAGGATCCCCCAATGAATGTGGACAAAGCCTTTCATGAGTTGGTCAGAGTTATACGGTAACTAAAAGCCTTGCATTTATTTWATTTTGTGTGTAGAGCTTTCCGTAAAAACTTAACTAAACATGTCAGGACAGTTGGACAAAAGAGCGGTCTGATTTTAAGATGTTGTCAAATTAATACAAGCTGTAGATATGGCTCTGTTAGTGTTTTATTTCTCCAGATGTTAGTGGTGCTGAGAAAATGTACTGGTCATTTTAAAGAAAATGCTTTTTAAAATTTCACAATTCTTGTTTATGTACATATTCTTTGGTCATATTTATTTTTATTGTAAGGTTGATTGAAAGTGGTGGGGATTATACAGATAAAAGGGGATCTAAAGAGTATCTGAGAGGTGGAAAGAGTTGCTGCGTGTATCAATATCGCCCTCTTGTGGCCAGTTTTATTCCCGTCATTAATGGTTGGGATGTAAATGTTTTTTACTGAATAAATATTCAGTTTTAGTTTTATCTCAAGGAAAAGAGTTGGAGATTTTCTGGCCTATCTTAAAAAAAATTTTTTTTCAGCACAATTTTTAATTTCTAAAAATCATTCAGTGATAATTAAAATCTTTGAAAGTGGCTCTGCTAACGACTCCTCCCCTGTTTTCAGACAACAGGTTCCAGAGCGAAACCAGAAGAAGAAAAAGAAGATGAAATGGCGCGCGGAGCGTTCCACGGGTTCCCACAGGTTCCACTGCGCCATATTGTGACCTCGCCTTGTGTTCTTGGGTTTCTTACACACAGACTCAAACCAACATGCACATGAACGTACCTGTTTGGATGTCAGGGAACTTCCCAGCAATGTTTACCTACTGGAGCACAAAAAGGACAGGAGGAAGGGGGTCATTGAACACCTTCATGCATCTAAAGCAGCCGGGGGTCTTCTGAAGCATCACCCCCCCGACATCAACCTGCCTTGGAACGAGCGCTGTACCCGCTTCTCTCACAGCTTTTCCCAGCCCTCCATCTTCTAAAGCCTAACAACTCTGTTTTACATTAAAGTCTGGCTTCTGAATTTGATATAAAATATGGCTTTGAAGGAGAAAACTAGAGATTTTCTTGTCTCAAGAGAAGGGAAAGAGGATTGCTRGTATGAAGCTGCGCCTCATGTTTTATGGAAAACATCCCGCTTTCATCCCGTCTCTGTCCTCACTGCTCTAGCTTTTGTTTAGAAGAGCCCAGGTTGCGGTTTAGTCCAGTTAAAGTGACCGTTAGACGGGTGAGGGGTGGTTTGGTGGCACTGGTTGTGGAAGGGAAGATGGTGAGTGAAGAAAACATGCACCGTGTTTGGAAGAGGAATGTGAAAAGTAGGATTTATGGTTCTGATGATGAAGAAGACGCTGATTTGTTAGGGGCCAAGTTCATAAAAAAAAATTAATTAAAAAAATGAACGAACCACTTTTTGTCTTATGAAGTATTTGTGATTTATTGTGGTTGCATCTTCAGTGATTGTCAGTGGTGAGATAAATTGATCAAAACTATTATTTTTCTGAACAAAATGAGCATTTTCTTTCTTTCCATTTATCTGTATCTTGAAGTGTGCAAAAATGATACATATTTGTGATTAAAGAGATTTCTGTGCTACACGAACCCTCTTTAAAACTCTAATAAATAGATGAGGGCTGACGAGCTGAAGCAGGCTGGAGAAGTCGTCCACGAACCAAAACGACGTGTTGTCGCTTTTATTTCAATCCGGGGGCTTTTCTGCCTCTTCTGTTGACTTCAGGATTACCTTTTTTTTTTTTTTAAGATGAGGAAAAGATCTGAAGCGTGTAGCCCTGTGTTCAGTGTGACGCTCCTCAGGCTTGAAGCAACATCACATTCAGCACACATAAATGGCTCGTACTGTTATCAGATTTGGAGTTTTGGTGGGTGTCTTCATCCTGTCGGGAAGCACACCAACTCTTCAACACATTTTTGCACTTTTAATACAATCTGACTTTTCCTATTGGCATGCTTTATGTTATTTTTTTGTACAAATCTTAGAGCAGAAAGGCATGGTAAAACTGATCTGAATGTAAAATCAACAGAGCAGACGGCTGATTCGAGATGTGTGCCTGATGCCTTGATTGTAAGACGAATTATGAGAAGTTAATTAAACTGATATTAGAGAAACTATTCCATCTGGATGTTTGTGTATGAATATTTTAATGAATGGAATATAAATGTACCTGCAGCAGAAGAAACTACAACTTGAAACCACATCTGCTCTTAAGTCATTGTTTTTGTTTTTTTGTTTTTCTCCAAAGAACTCAAAACTCTGATCATTGAGCAGACTGCATTGTAAAAGGAAGGAAAAAAATGTTGATTTTAAAATGTTGCATCATGTGTATTTGATAGAATTTTTGTATTATTGATATGATTATTGCAAAGTGTTTCTAAGCAACTGAATAATTTATTACTGTCTTTTACCTCATTGTGTCCCAGACCTGGACAAAAAAAATAAAGGAAAAATAAGAAAACAACCCCTTTTTACTGTTCTTTTTTTATTACTACGTTTCAGTTTATTTAGTGGATCCACCCTTTGGATATTTATGAACTAAGTTGAGGGTTAAATGTTTTATTTTTTAAATATATTTTTCTCTTAAGCACAAGAATCAAAACAGGAAAATAAAAAAATCTTTATTACTCTAAACCAAACAATGCTATGGATTTCCTGAAGTGCTATTTATCAGTGTGCATTGCCAATGCAATGAACACTATTGTGATTCGTTTCCCATCCAAGTCATCTCMACTTTGVCAYGCTTCTCYTCCTGCATACYTTGTYCTAGAGCTGCCATTGTAATTTATATCTGTAAAGCTCCTGTGCCAAATGATGGCTATGCCTTTTGTTGCCTGTACAACTTATAATTTTTGAAATATTAATGTTTAATAAATTATAATGGCAGTCAATGGAGCCTTGTATTGGTCCAATACTGCCCCCTGCTGTACCTACTCAGTACTGCACCATAGTTTAATATTTAAACTCAGTAGTTCAGTGTTTACAATACTAATATATTAGTATTTTGATGGTTTGCTACATATTGTCCTAATATTGCTTTATTGTTATAATATATTGCAGTTTAGTGTCAACAATTGCATTGGCGATGTGGCCTCATTCTGCACACATACAAACCAACTCCTGGCAATCCCCTCTGCCACAGCACCAATGGTCTCATGGTTAATGCCATGGGCTTTCATATGGGAGATCAGGGTTTGAAACCCAACTACTGCAACTTTAACAAAAATTCTCTTCAAACTTCATATTGTCGCACAATTATCCTCATTACAAACACCTGCTGACTTGACAAGCACAAATTGGTGTAGAAAACACATTTGAACTTGGTCACCGTTCATTCTGCAAGTGCACTGCTGCAGGTACATGCTACATGGCAATGCACACTTGTTTTTAYAACATAAAAACCCATGTCTAGTTTACTTTAATTCTACATCTAAATGGCTCCCGATAACACCTGTAAGGCAGTTGGTGATAATAAAAGCAGACATACAAACCTGTTGATACCTGTGCACAAAATTGATTTGCTATTTTAAAATGTGGGTCTGCACTTGATGTAAACAAAGCCGAATCCTCCAAAACCCACATGGAAGTTTGAGTCACATGATAGGCTGAAACAAATACGGCCGTTAAGCTCAAACAGTCACTTCACCTGTTTTTGTAGGGAAGCTGAGAGAGGGCGAGTTCAGCAGATCTTTTTTTTTTTCCCCCACGGTTTTCTTGTGATGATTTAATTAAGTCTTCCTCTTATCCGGGGTCGGGYYGTGGGGGCAGCAGCCTAAGCAGAGAGACCKAGACTTCCCAACATAGTCCATCCAGCRTGTCCTGGGTCTCCTCCCAGTGRGACRTWCCCRGAACACCTCACCAGGGAGGCGTCCAGGAGGCATCCTRACCAGATGAACCACCTCACTTGGCTCCTCTCGACGTGGAGGAGCAGCGGCTCTACTTTGAGTCCCTCCTGGATGACTGAGCTTCTCACCCTATCTCTAAGGAAACTCATTTCGGTCACTTGTATCCGCAATCTCGATCTTTTGGTCACTACCTAAAACTCGTCCAGTTGTCATGACTTTGCAATGAGTTTTTTTCAAGTAAATTATCTTAATCAGATGAAAGATTACCAACAAATTTGGGCCGTGTAAACTTCAGGTTAGCTGTTTTGTGTGTGTGTGTGTGTTTTTGGATCTAGACCTTTCTATCTAGCCTCATGGGTTCAATAAGATTCCTATTAAAACACAAAAGTATTGTAACTTCACACCACGGTCCTGCTTTATTTGATTCCCTCTCCTCTCATGGCGGTGTGATTTATCAGGGCAGATCTTCCTGGTGTTGTGCAGTCACTGYAAACATGCTGGCCTCGTGTGTTTGAGGCGTCAGCAGAAGCTCCCCCTCATTAATCTTCAGAACCGTCAGGGTCTATTGGGTCCAGCTCTGGGAGGACGCTGAAGGTTCCACTCTGGCCTCATTGATTCCAGGCCCTGTGTGGGAGCGAGGCCGCGGCCGGTGAACAGAACAGCATCGCTGCGATCGATTCGTGTTCTCGTCCAGGTGAAATTAGAGCGGCGGCTCGGTGAGAGGGATGTGAGGAACAGGGACAGAGCGTGTACTCGAGTTGCTGTTTTAATTCAAACAATTTGATCTACGTTGAACAGGAAAATGCAAATGAGTTTGAAAAGAAAATCTAATAATTTTCACATTCTGCCATTTGTAAATTTTATCACAAGAGGTCAGTGTTTGACTGTTTATTACCACCACTGTAAGTAATAACAAGCACACACCACTGAATATATTTTATTAAAACTTGCATTAAGTCATGTATGGGGCGCCGTTTGTGTAGTTACACTGCCAAAAATTACCAGCAATGTTTAGCTTTATTTAGCCTTTCATAAGAAAAAAATAGGGGGGCATTTTTCAAAGTAACATTT
>NW_013952705.1:677990-680558 GCF_001266775.1 Austrofundulus limnaeus
GAGCAATATTAAGACAATATTATAGTACAACATCAAAATACAATCATATTAGTATTGTAAACAATTAACTATTGAGATTAAATATTAAAAAAAACTATGGTGCAGTACCAAGTTTAGTACAGCTGGGGGCAGTATTGCACCATTACAAGACCCCATTGACTCCCATTATATGAATTTGGAATAAAGTTTAAACATTAATATTTCAAAAACTACAAGTGGTACAGGCAGCAAAAGGCAAAGCAATCATTTGGYACAGGACSTTTACAGATAGAAATTACARWGGCAGCTGTAGGACAAAGTATGCAGGAGGAGTAGTGTGGCGACGTGGAAGAAGACGGAATAAGTTGAATAATAAAGAGAAACAGGAAAACAATAGTGTGCATTGCATTGGCAATGCACACTATTGTTGACAAGAAAAGAACAAAATCCTTTTTCAAAAATGTAGGCGCAGAAAAGTCTCTAGTTGAGATAATTTATGAGGATTTGCCTGAAAAGATGAGACGAAACCTTGAAATTAAAATTGTAATCTGTGGATAATCCTTCTTAACAATGTTGGGAGGAAAATATTTGTAAATGCTGCCAGAAAGGAAGAAATGTAATAAACAGAATGTCCTTCTAGTAAAATGTATTTGTTAGGCTAAAGGAGTTCCAGCTTTCTGTGAGGAAATGAAACAATAAAAGTCAAAAGTTCAAACCCGCAGGCAGAAAACTCCGTGTAGATTTAAAATTATTTTGCAGAAACTCAATGTCATCACTCTCCCACTCTTATCTGATTTTAGGAGCTTAAAGGCAGCAGTGATGACAGAAAGAAATTTCACAAAATGAGAAGAGAGTGATTTAAAAAAATACGATTTTTGGAAACATCAAAGAAGGATTTGTCTTTTTAAATTTCAAACGGAGTCACTCTATTGTAGAAAACAAAACAAGAATTCTTTTTTAAAAAGTACCGTAATGTAAAATGCATTTTCACCTATGAAAGGAGTTGACACATATGCACACACACACAAATGAATAATTTTAGACACCACTCACATGTGTGTGTGGGCAGAACAGAACAGACTGTTTGTAGAAAAGCTCGGTTTAAATTCCGCCCCTGAAAAACAACAATAACACAATTTGTTCAGGTGAAAGTAATGGATGGTCTATTTGAAATGGTCATGATGCATTATGCATATAAATTGTGCAAAACGATGCCAGCTTTAGGAAAATGAAAGCACAAACTGAACACTTGTTTCTGTAGTAAAGGTTCAGAATCAACTAGGCTTTGGTTCAGGGTGATGAAACACTCAACATAAAGAAAAAAAAAAAGAATTAACGCAGCTGTCAGAGCTGTGAAGGCTATAAGAATAATGTTTTTTTTGTTAATGTAAGGACAAAGTGACTTTGAGTGACTATTTCTTGGTTTCAGGTCATTTTCACTTGATGCGTGTTGCAGTGAGGAGGTGAAATCCTGTCAGGTGTTATTATCCAAGAATACAAGGATGCTTTTAGTTTCTGGTTCATGAGCTCTCTTTGTAATTTTTTTTTCCTTTCTAACTCTCATTCCTGGAATGCACTGACACTCTGAAGTGAGGAAACACCACCGTTCCGTCTTTTTAGCATCTTGAAACATTTCCAAACTGCAACACTGAGTTAATATTAACTGATAAAAGAGAAATGATCTGTGCAGCTGGTCAAATGTCATTACTGCACAAAAGAAAAGATACTCCAACACAAAATGTGATCACAGAAACAACACAAGGCCACCGTGTTTGAAGGAATTTGAAGAATAGCTAAAATCTTTCAGTTTTAAAAAAAATACTGAACACAAAAAGTAGATGTTATGAGGTGACTGAGTAGAACATAATTCAAATATTACTCAATTCATCATACAGCTATGGAAGTGTTTTTAAAAATAAAGCAATAAATTCTTGAAAACATAAATGAAAACCTTTTATTTTAATTTTTGCTAACTTTTTTTTGCAAGTAGATACATTCCATGTATCTAAAACTAGGTGCTTGCAATTATCTATTCAAAACTTCATTTTGAACATTCCCTAACTCTCAGTAAGTACTTTTAATTTACATTTAAAAAATGTACTTTTTAAAGTTATTAACCGTTTCAACACTTAGCAGATCGATTTCCAATCCCCATCAAATTCTTTTATTTTTAACACTAAAAATGTCCTTTTAAATCATAACTCCAACAAAACAATGTCCTAACTCTCACCAGATGTTTTAAACACTAAACACTTTGGTTTTAACACCAAGTATGTAATTTAATTTCATAGCTGTGACCATGTGACTTTTTAAAGACTTCCAGATTTCTAAACTGTCCAAAAACATTCATGTTGCCACAGGTCCAAAACTGACATTATTAGAAATATAAGCAGAAATATAGAAATGGACTGATAAACAAATAAAAACACTTAACATTGACCATTTAAATTAAAAAGGAGAACTTTACCTCATGTTTTATAATTAAACTGACCTTCATATTTATTTTTCCAGCTTAGTTCTAATAATGTTTTAGCACATAATTTACATATACATACATACATACATACATACATACATACATACATACAT
>NW_013952705.1:681558-686239 GCF_001266775.1 Austrofundulus limnaeus
TGTCCGATTCTGAACTCCACAGACCTCTCTTGAAAACATATCAGTCAATTCAGTGGGTTTAAACTAAGGTACAAACAAACAAACTGGACAGAACTTAGACAACAACATTTTTCATTGCAAGTGAAGACTGAGAATAAATATAATTTAATATAATTTAAATTTTAAATCACTTAAGAAAAGTTACAGTGAGCATCAGATGATAATTTATTGCAAATGTAGCTTTTATGAATTTCACCAAATGTGTTTACCTTCTGGATGCTGGTTTTATCTGTACAGTGTGGGTGAAAGCAGATTTCATTTAGCATAAAAACTTTAATGAGAAATGCAAATAAGAACACATTTTTACAGGATTAAAAAACCCCAACATGCTCGCATAAGCAACACGAGTGATGTTATTACGCAGAGAAGCAAATAGTCGACATAAACAAACATGAAGTCACACTGAGATAAAAGCCTGTCGAAATAAACGAGCTGCCAGACTTTAAACAAGCAGCTCTGCTTTAATGAGAGGAGAACGTTCAAGGCTGCGGCGTCGACTCTTCTCCCTCCTCCTGCATCACTATTATAGGAAGTGTCTCTCAATCTGCCTCCGTTTACGATTTTCACTCACAGTTCACACGGGGTGTTCCCTTAATAAAACTGATACATGAACGAGCAACCATCTGCACAGCACGGAGAATCATTTTCTGTCCTTTCTGACTGACATCTGACTTCTCAAGCTAATTGCTTTTGGTAAAAACAACAACAACAAAAAAATCATGTAAATATATATATATATATATATATTTTTAATAACCAAGCAAAGAATAAAACTGTTTACTAAAGCTTAAAGCTGGGTTTTGCAGAAAAGTCACATCGACCTTCACTGCAAATAGAATCTATAATTTAATATAAGGCTCAAAAAAAGGGTTGACTTGTTCTGATCGACTTGAACCTGATAAATACAACATATTGCATATTTATGCAGATATATCAGCTAATAACGCAGCAGCTGCCTGGAGCCTCAAATCAGTTCAGTTGATAAAATAACTCAGAGGTGCATTAAGTCTGCATGTCGTTCATGACGGGCCACGTCTCCGAAGCGCCAAGCAATCATTATTAACGAAATTTGTACTTTTGAGTTCTCCCTGCTTGTCTGGTGCAGCACTTATCTAACAAAGAGCAAACCCCAGGGCTAARAACCGTTTTTGAATGCTTCAGAGCAAAAACAGAAACCTTTATATTTGACGTGGCGGCTCAGAGGGACCACTCTGGGTTGGATTCTCACAGGATGAAGAAACAAATGGATGCTTATGAACAAACAGATAAATGAGTGGTTTGCATGTTAATGAAAAGAAAGTTGTAAAATAAATACAAATACTTTTGTTACAGTACTTAAGTAGAAACTTTGGTTATCTGTACTTTACTTGAGCAATTATCATTTAGCCTTCTATTTACTTCTCCTTACATTTTCACACAATTGTCTGTACTTTCTACTCCTTATAAAAAAGGAATCAGAATCAGGTTTATTGGCCAAGWATGTTTAGACACACAAGGAATTTGCAGTTTAGAACATCCATCCGGAGAAACACACATGTGACAAACAAGGGGGGAATGAATGTCCAGGGTCCTTCGCAACATCGTGTGCTACCTTTGCAGTTTAGAATACACACACATAGGAAGGATGAGTTAAAAAAAGAGCTTTGATCCTGTGTTTTATACAGAAAAACACACGAGCATACGCACAAAAAACTACTCTGCGAAAGACAAGCAAGTATGAAATAGAAAGTCATTACTAGGAATGCACCAATATATCCATCCATCCATCCATCCATCCATCCATCTAACCAACGAAAACACGTGTCTTTTTTCATACCATAAAAAATGACCAGTTACTCCTGCTGTGCAGCATCACTATCATGATCAAACAGATACCACTCGACCAAACATCTCCCCTCCCACACAAACAAGAAAATCAACATTGGACGTTAATATTGACCCAGTTTTAGTTATCGGACCCATATGATTTGCAAAAAAAATGACCAACATCGGCTGATACCTTTGTTGCTGCCGACATATCGTGCATCACTTGTTGTTACGCCTATTTAATTTTGACTTGTCTTCATTCTGGCTTATTGTTAAAAAAACAAGACAAAAATTCTATCCAGATAAATTGCACCTCCTGGATAGAGTGAATTAAATTTTGGTTAGATGAGAATTATAAATATATACCATTCTGGCACCATAGTTTGTACACAATACATCACGGCTGCATGACACAAATCATGTCACACTCCAGAAGGAAACAGACTTACTGTATGTAGTCGAGTGCAGCTGAAATACATATGTAGCCGAGCTTAGCTGAAACAAATATGTAGCTGAGCTCAGCTGAAACAGACACACGTAGTCGAGCGCAGCTGAAACACATTTGTAGCCGAGCGCAGCTGAAACAAATATGTAGCCGAGCTCAGCTGAAACAGACACACGTAGCCGAGCGCAGCTGAAACAGACACAAGTAGCTGAGTGCAGCTGAAACAGACATATGTAGCCGAGTGCAGCTGAAACAGACACATGTAGCAGAGCGCAGCTGAAACAGACATTTGTAGCCGAGCGCAGCTGAAACACATATGTAGCCGAGCTCAGCTGAAACAGACATATGTAGCTGAGCTCAGCTGAAACAGACATGTAGCAGAGCGCAGGTGAAACAGACATATGTAGCAGAGCGCAGGTGAAACAGACATATGTAGCCGAGCGCAGCTGAAACACATATGTAGCTGAGCTCAGCTGAAACAGACACACGTAGCCGAGCGCAGCTGAAACAGACACATGTAGCCAAGCGCAGCTGAAACAGACACATGTAGCCGAGCGCAGCTGAAACAGACACATGTAGCCGAGCGCAGCTGAAACAGACACATGCAGCCGAGCGCAGCTGAAACAGACACACGTAGCCGAGCGCAGCTGAAACAGACACACGTAGCCGTGCATGTACTTAATACTTAAGTACATTTTATATCAGATACTTTAAGATTTTACTCAAGTAATATTCTTAGAGGAGACTTTTACCAACTTGTACTTTTACACACAAGTATCAGTTTGAGGCACTTTATACAGCACTGAATGAAAAGATGAATGAACAACAGAATTGTTTCACTGAACAGAAACTCATCAGAGGCTGTGATTTTCAACATTATTTCAGTCTGTGGCTCAGCAGAAACACGACCCCCACCCTCCTGTTTCCAGCACCTCCTTTATCTCCTGTTCCTTCAGAGCAGAGTTCGTGCAGCGAGATCGACGTCAAGCTTTTTTCATTCTGGGACAGTCACAGATTGCAACAAAGGAGTGGAAAAACCCGCTGCTTTGGTCTCTCGCTGATTAAGTATTGATTTCTACAGGAGAAAGTTTGGTGCATGAAATGTTTGAGCAGTCTCACACGAGCGTCKTTTTTTATTTTATTTTTCAAATGTCTATAAACAATAAAACATTCAGAGTGTTTTATGCTGACCGTACCTTAATGATGATGAGCGATGGGAAGCGGTGCCTGACAGCAACAGAKCAGCAATCATTCACCTGATTTCACTCATTAGACTTTTGAATGGGTGTCATCATCACACATGGGTTGAAAATATGAAGGATAGCAGGGGCCAAATAAACCAGTAAGTGGGTTCAGGAAGCTCTCAAACAGGATATTCTGTAGCCATGGGAACACTGAGGTGCATTGGCCTGCAGTGATTTCCATAATTATACCAACTTGATTGTATTTAGTGAATGAGTGAGTCATTCCAATAAGCCTGTTTTTTAAAAACCGAAAGAGTAATCAGCCTTTTTTTTTTACGTATTAAGATCTTCTACTTTATTTACAAATGTGCAACTATTGAAAGATGCTGGTTGTATTTTAAAAGCTATTTGAAACATGATATTGAGCAAAACAAAAAGCTATTAAATGAAACTGATACAAGTTGGTGAAAAAATAAATACTCTTCATCTCAGTTCTGTGTGAAAAACTCACCAGATGAGGTGTCTTCAGMGGCTTGATTGTCAACAATGCTTGCAGATTACACCCATTTTAAATAATTTTGTGAATGATGAAAGGACCGGGCTTACGTAACACGTTTAAAATCTTAGCAGATGCAAAAGAGCTTCGTGTCTTTTCTGCCCACTCACACACTCTCACTCATGCACAAATCAAGGCCTCTGAAAGGAGCCGCTTCAGTTTCCTTGTTTTGTCCAAGGATGGTGGAAACAACGTGGTCATTCATGTTTTCACCTCTAAAAGTGGTATTTGCAAACTCGTCGTTTTCACACAATTATTTCTGCTTTTATTTCATGATGAYTTGAATGACGGATTGAAGTGGATGACTAACAGTAGTCCCTGCTAGCTGAGTTCATGCTAACAGCAGAGAGTCACTATACAGCGGGTAAAGTAAGTATTGAACACGTCGTCCTTATGCATCTCAGTAATCCAGGTAAAGAAGACCTATACAATTTTTTTTCTTTTTTCTTTTTTATTGAAAACGTCAACATTTTTCTCAGTACTAGAGGCGCTAATGACATGAAATTTTCACCAGATGTCGGTAACAACCCAAGTGATCCATACATACAAAGAAATCAAACAATGAATGTCCAGAAATGAAGTTATTTGTAATAATGTGGAATGGCACAGGGGAAAAGTATTGAACACATGAAGAAAGGGAGGTGTAAAAAG
>NW_013952705.1:687239-688408 GCF_001266775.1 Austrofundulus limnaeus
CTTTCGAGCAGCGAGCATGCGGACCCTCACGTACAGGACAGACAAGAGCGAAGAAGAAGAAAGGGGGCAGCTGCTGGCCACGTGCTGACGTCAAATGTTTCCGTAAACAGATGCAGTACCCCGCCTGACCGCCGGCGTCGCTGTTGCGCCTCCGACTTCCGCCCTGAGCACGTTCAGTACGTGCAGAGCTCTAGGGCTTTGGGTGGAGCTAGCAGAAGCACCATATTTCTCAGTGTTTCTTAATAATGATAAAGAAACATTACATGGTACCAGGAGTGGGGTAAGAATAAGAAGCAACACGAAATGGATGCAATAAAACCGCCAAGTCCGTTGAAACTGACTGGAAATGTGTTTGTGTGTATTAGATTTGTTGAGTTCAAAAATGCAAGATTTCATTTCATTTTGCTGAGAATTTTGTTAAGCAGAACAGTGCTAAAGAACATTTTGATGCAATATTTGACATYTTTAATATTTAGAAAGATTGTTATGATTTATACAAAGTTAGAATATAATAAGAGTTATGGTTAATGTTAATACTTACCTGATTGATAGGGGGATGTAAAGGTGGTTGCTATTTAAGAAGCTGCCCACAAGGGGGCGCTAGTAACATATGTGTAAGTTCAGAAGTGAGAAAGCAGAAGAATAAAAACAGCTAGCTGGAGCACCATCTTTCTCAGTGTTGATAAAGAAACATTACAATAACCATGACCAGAGTTGTAAAGTAACTAAGTACAAATACTTTGTTACTGTACTTAAGTAGAATTTTTTGGTATCTGTACTTGAGTAATTATTTTTCAGCCTTTTTACTTCTACTTATTACATTTTCACACAATATCTGTACTTTCTACTCCTTATATTTTAAAAAAGCAAGAAGTAGAAGGTTGTTACTTTTATTTCATTATGTCTTATTGTTGTTAAAAAGTATTATCCTGATAAACTGTACGTGCTGGATAGAATAAATTTAATTGTGGTTTGATGAGAAGTTTACATTTAAACCATTCTGATACTGTGTTTGTTTGTACACAATCCATCACAGCTGCAAATGACACCCTGAGACTGTACACAAGCCGTAAGGAAGGAGGCAGAGGACDAGTGAGTGTGAGAGCCACTGTCCAGGATGAAACATCCAAGATCCATAAATACATCAAGGACAAAGCCTCAACGGACGA
>NW_013952705.1:691844-694532 GCF_001266775.1 Austrofundulus limnaeus
AAAAATTCTTTAAAAGTCAGACAAAATGATTTTCTCAAAAAAAAATTTTCACATTTTGTCTCTCATAGTGGAGGTCTACCTATGATGTCAATTACAGGCCTCTCTCATCTTTTAAGTGGGAGAACTTGCACAATTGGTGACTGACTAAATACTTATTTTCCCCACTCTACATGGAAAATGTAAAGTAAAAAGATGAGGCAACTGGACTTGTGTTTTGGAGCTGTAAACACATGGAGCTACAGATTTAAACAGCGAGACTTGAGGTTAGTGTCTTATCGATCCTTCAGCCCCTCCTCCTGATGAAAAAGTCAGATGAATGTGACATGAGCGTTCACACTGCAGTCACTTTGAAAACATCAGATATATATCTGATTTAAAACCACATACTGAAACGGCCTGGGTCGGATTTGAAAGAATTGGATTTGACGTGTTCAGACTGTCATAAAAAAATCAGATATGGGTCAGATTGGGCAAAAAAAATCGGATATGGGTCGGATTTGCCTGCAGTGTGAACGTAGCCAATGTCTATTGTTACAACGCTGTTACCGTTACCAACCACTAAATGGGGTACATTGTCTTCCACCCTGGCTCTCGTAAGCTGTTTACTTATTTTCCTTGGTGAGGGTAGGAGGGTCCCGGTAAAGCAAAACAGACTGGTCTGTCGATAATCTTGATTGAACCTTAAGAGGGGGAAAGTTCTTCGGACTTATTCCTGAGCAATCGGACGTTTGACAATGTGCAGCTGCAGCCGGGAGTCTCTTCTCCTCAATCTGTTTCGAATACCACCTCTGGATCCTCGTTTCCTCCGGATACGTCTTCTCTTCTGATTGCGAAGTATCTGACGAGGGATATTGTCAATAAATGGGGGTACATGTGTTGGTACCGGCAGATGTTGGCCAAGCTCCAGCAAGTTGATCCGTGAATACGTGAGCCTGGCTGAGGTAGTGTCGGCTGGGTGTGCCAGTGGCAAACAAAATCCATTTACTGCCCATAGATCCATTAAAATCAGTTGTAGGCATATCAAATAAAATGTTGTCATTACTAGTTGTAACATGATGCAGTCCATCCTGACAGTGAAACACTTGCAACCACAACAATTTAAATAAAAAACACAAACACTCAGAGCTGTCAGGAGTCACTCTGGCAGAGTAGCGCCCCCACAATCAGGACCCCAACGATAGTGAGGTCATGGAGCACTTGACCCTCTATGAGTAGAGCTAATCAAGACACTAACGACCTATTGTTTGACTGATGGCCCTCTTTTACATGTGACCAACCTGTTTGCCCACCATGTGGAGGCGGAGCTTATGAGGCTGAGTTCAGCTGAAACACAGACTGAAGAAGTCTCTTGGAGGAGAGACGAAACTTTTCACTAAAGAACCATCCAGAGGACCTACTGATTTTCTTTTAATAATTTGTGATTTCTGTCACTGTACTCTCAGTATATGCTCACTCATCACCAAATACTTGATTGTTCTTTTCATTTCAAGTTCAGTCATTAATTTTTTTTTGGATTTCTTTCTGTCTTTCTTTTCTTTGTCTAATGAAATCTGAATATATTTTACCTGTTTACAGTGTCTTTTTGACCATTTTGTCTTTCATCAAATCTGCATTTTCTTTGCAAGCTCCCATTTTTAGCCTCTTGGCTTTTCAAACTTTAATACCAGTCTTTTTTAATTATAGTATATTGTTCTTTAACTCCAAATAAAAACCTGTTGACATGAGGTTTTGGTTATCTTCTTAAATGGCGCAGCAGGCTGCCGGACATTGCCAATCCCACAATTTACAATTGAGGATCTTAATCAACCTAAAATAAATAGTATGTATTTACAAACATTTCTGATTTGAATAATTATATTAGGCCTGAGCCAGAAACCCAATTGTGTATTAAACTTTAGTTGTGTCACAAAAATCTTAATGAAAAACAAAAACTGCCACTCAGGAAAAAGATTTGTGTGTAGTTGTAAACCAGAATCATAAAAAGGTCTTCAGTTGTTAAAAGTTGTTAATGTTACCAGCTGGGTCTGACATGATGCAGGCTGTCCAAACGATGCTTTGTGTGATAATTTCCTTTATTCTGATTCACATCTTATCTTGGTCTGAAAGGCAGCTTAAGCTTTTTAGTGCAGTTTTTTTTTGTATTCTCTATGTATGGATTGGTTTTCTTTTGTTTTTCTCCCCCAAGTCGTTCACACTATTCACACTGAATGGTTTTACTTTGTAGCCCTGTGGACTGACCACTCGTCCACGGTGTATCTTGCCAAATGCTGGATACCGGTTCTCTCTGACCCAGAAATGAACATCTCATCTTTTGCCATAAATTGTACATAAATATTGCAGTAACAGTGACCTGAATATTTTAATGTTTTGATTTTTACATGAAGTTTCTGCTGTTTTTCCCCTCTTCTATTTAAAAGCAGACCAATTATGGGTGGTAGAAATGTTTATGGTATGTCTGTGGCCTATCCAGACCATGTTCATTCAATTTAATTTACAAAATAATTCTCAGATAATAAAATTTCCCATTTTCTAGTTCTGCTGCTCTGACTTCTGTTCAGAAGAGCTGTTTATGTTAATGAGCTCTGTTGGTAACGCCCTCCAAAAATCTGTTGACATTAACTCCGCCCTCCAAAAATCTGTTGACATTAACTCCGCCCTCCAAAAATCTGTTGACATTAACTCCGCCCT
>NW_013952705.1:694545-704838 GCF_001266775.1 Austrofundulus limnaeus
CACTCTGCATGCTGTTACCAGAGCAGGGAGCAGCAGCGGTCAAAATACCTCAGAAACTAGAACAAATAGGCTTTAACAAGGCTTTAATAAGATAAACAATAGAGCTACATGAGAAAATGTGTTCATAACGAATAAAAATAATAAATAATGAAATAGTGTCTGTGTCTGTCTCTAACCCTGGTCTCCCACTCTCTGGTCCAACACTCTACCCATTGACCTATTGGAGGCTTGTTGTGTAATGAGCTACACATCACACAACAACACTGTGACGACTTTTAATACTGAGGAGGTGGAGCCTCACCCGGGGGTTGCTAGGTAAGGGGCTGAACGCAGGTTCTGGTGGGTTGTCGTACAGCTTGTGACATCACAAAATGACGGAAGTATAAAACTTGTCGTTAATATACATTAAAAATACATTTACTTACAGTAAATATGCACCTGGGTGCATTTTTCGGTCCTAGGACTGTTTTTTTTTAAAGAAGTACATACCCAAAGTTGAGTAAAAAAACCTTTAAAAAGTGAATTTTGCATAATAGGTCCCCTTTAAATGAGATGACTAGAAACATTTTGTTGTTGAACATAGACACTTTGTGGAGAAACTCCCATCTTAGGTCACTAAAAAAGAAAATATGATGCAACTTTATTCTCATAACCATGGCTTGTTTTATTTTCTTTTTGACACACAGTGTATTTTCTTATGTTTCTTATTGTCTTTTCTTTAAAAAAAATCTCTAGTTTAATTTTATTTTCAGCAATAAAATGACAAAGCCCTTCTTAAATTCACTTTAAGACTTGTTTACATTTTTAAAAATGTGTCTTTCTGAAGACTTTATTACATTCCACTAATTCCCAGCAGATCTGTTGGTACAGTAAACAGACAATGAAGTAATCTCAATGCCTGACCCTGTTTTACTTTATGTGGTTTGTTCTTCTTGGTTTTTTAGAAATTGCTGTAGGCTTAGTTTCAAAATAAATCTTGCTGGGGTTTTCTAAGTAGAGGCGCACCGTTTCTGCTCCATTCTGTTTGGAACTCTTCCAAAACATTTGGTCAACATTTTTCATATGTTTTGCCTGTATCATGATGCAATTTTAATTTTACTGTGCTGGGGTGTAGCAGTATTAGCAGTAGATATAATTATCAGTTGCCAATTGTCATGGCCTTGAAGATGGGCAAAAAAACTTTTTCCAGCTCTATTTTTTTTTTCCTGTCGTTGGGAGGATTTTTTACTGGTTCTTCCTTGGATGATCCAATGGTTCGGATTGAATTCACATAAGAGATGATAGGAAGAGTATTGTAGGGGTCACCTCAAGTGAAGAAACAAGATTTACTGCCTCGAAGCAGACCTCGGACAGGCCTGACGAGAGGACAGGAACTCTGTCACAAACTGAACTCTATTTAGGCCATGACAGGTCATTCCAACCTGGAAGAGAACTCCTCAGTTCTCTTAATCAGATAATGGACAGAACAATCTCTTCTGTTCGTGATTCATTTGTTGTTTAAGAATGTTTATGCATTTGTTAAATCATGATAATTACTGTCACAAGAAAAGTGGAACCACTTCTTTCCTTTTATCGTGCCTAAAAGATTAATAATGGTATAAAAAATCACAGAGAATCTGATTACAATGTTTTCATTGTGTGTTTATATAAATCACTGTTTTTATTTTACTGTGAACACAGTAATATAATTGTGGATTTTTCCTGAGAAAATCTTTCATTTATCTGGACTAACAGAAGGTTCAGAGCTGATTATAAAACAGAAATGTTAATTAATCATCATAAATGTTTTGCATTGATTTCTCTTACAGTCTATCAGAAGAAAGCTGAAGAAAGGTTATCATCCTGTTGTGAACAGCCATAGAATTTTAACCTTGGGCTGGTGCCGCTGGCAAATCTTTATCTTTCTTTCTCTGACTCATCTCTAAGCCTGAGGGCGGAACCAAAGATCGTCCGTTTCTTTTACTAACACAGACGGCTTTGAGTGACACACTCTTCTTCCTGACTCCAAACTAGGAAGAAAGCTGAGTTTCTCTCCGGAGAGACTCACTTTGGCTTGTTGAGTCTTAGCCCATGAGCTAACTAGGGGAGACTTAAGAGCCGGGACCCTGGACGCCGCCGGCGGTTCCACCCAGAGGCTTCAAGTCTCTAAAGTGTGTTTTTACCTCCCAAGGGGAGATTTTATTTTGAAAAGAAGGGACCGGATGTACAGCTAGAATTTTTCTGGCTTGGACTGAAACAAACGAAAAATTACCTGGAAAACACCTTTTCCCAAAGGACCAGTAAGCGAGCCGATAAAAAGTTCCCTGACTGATTGGAGGTGAGACAGTTCCTACCCAGGGGTGACTCAAGAAGCCATCACCAAGTAAAGCTGACGTGTTCGGGGTGACGTATCATGTGGAAACCTGAGCGCAGAAAGGACGTGCTGATCCGGTTGAACCACACTTTGATGAAGTAAAATTAGTAGAAATACTAATCTTACTTTCCTCCTTTTCTTTGTCTTTATTTGCCAAAACTTAAGCTAAAAGTGCCAGTAAAATTGTTTGGTTGTTAACATCAGAACTGACGTTTTACTGTTCTATATAAGTAATCTGAGTTGATGTGAATTGAAATTCGGACGCGGATTTTCATCTCATTTAACTCTGACGCTTGTTATAGGAATAACCACAATTAAGTGTACTTATGATTTGTTCAGTTTGTGTAAATAAATGATTGCATAGTCTTTTAAGAATCAATTTGAACTCGTCTGAACGTTCACTTATTGTGTCACTTTTCACTTCGCACAGTCAAGATATTAAAAGTAATGAGAAATACCTTGGTAAAAGTTTCCTCATAACCTTGTGTATGAGAGATGTGGGAGTGGCTCAGTTCACCTTAAGCCACACTCCTACAGTATAAACAAAAACAAATCACAGATGGGTTAGGGGAGTTGTCCTGTAACTGGTAGATTGCTGGTTCAATCCCCCATTCAAGCTTTCTCAGTTGTTTTGTCCTTGAGCAAGACACTTCACCCACCTTGCCTACTGGTGGTCAGAGGGTCCGGTGGCACCAGTGCATGGCAGCCCCGCCTCTGTCAGTGTGCCCCAGGGTAGCTGTGGCTACAATGTAGCTTACGATCATCAGTGTGTGAATGACTGCAGTGTAAAGCACTTTGGTGTCCCCATGGGGCTTGATAAAGCGTTATATAAGTTCAGTCCATTTACCATTAGGCCAACAGAAGTTTGATTGATCAGGGATTCACGCAGTGCTTCAAAAGCCTGGTGGGCAGCCAGGCTACACCTGCCTTCCTGCCAGGTTAAGCTTCTTTTGTTTACTCAGAGCAGACGTTGACCCGCGGAGCATGTGCTAAATTAGTAAAGCTAAAAAGCTATCATAATGACTCTCATTGTGCAAAAACCAGTCAGTCATCTAAAAACCCTTTAGAGTTCAATAATATGTTAAGAAAGGTAACGGATGGAGCAGCTGAAGCTAGCTGGACCGACAGAAAAACACTCCTCTTCCTCCTCTCTGTCCTGCGCTGCAGGCAGCACAGGCATGGCTCGTCTCTCTCTCTCTCTCTCCACACACATAACTAGCCCCTCCCTCCCCTGAATATTAACCCTTTAGGGAACAGACATTATACCTCCTACAGCAGCAAAACACATTATTTTCAGTGATTGGTGAAAGGTTTTGGTGAAAAGCTTTCTTTTATTACATTACTGATATTTTACAAGGATTGGAGTTCTTCTGAGGTTTTACAAAGAAAGATTAGTGCAGAGGATGTGATTCGAAGATTTTATAGTTTCTTTAAAAATATTAGTTGGTATTTAATTTAAAAAACTGTATTTTGAAAATTACAAATGTGATCATTTCCACAAAATTGTCAAATCAAAAAACATGAATTTCAATTGTTACTGATTCCGATGATCAAAAACCAAATACTGTTTTATGTTTAAATATCAGTTCCATGCTATAAAAACTCCTCCATCCATTCTGTCTTTGCTCCTAGTAAGAGGTAATAAATGCTTCAGTAAGGAACAGATCTCCAATGCTGCCTTCAATCCAGGTGAGGCTCATCAGACAGGAACTGCCACAGCTGAGACCAATTACAGCTGTCATCTCACAGGAGACTCAGGTAAACAATGCAGAATGTCACAAAGGCATTCATTTAGAGAGCAAGGGGACTGAGGCTTGCCACTTTCTCCCAAGAAAAAACAAATATGATAAAGCTGCAATTATCATTCACTTTATTAACAGAAAAGAAAAGAAACAACTACTCAAACAGGGCCGAAAGTTGAAAGGAACACGTTTATGTAAACGAACATCGAACAAAGAAAAATGCAGATTTGCAAAACTGGCAAGATTATTGAGAAAGCAAAATACAGTCAACATGGACATCTGACTGCAAGGTGCACGTAAAACTCAACGGAACTCGAGAACAAGCCAAAGTCTTGGTCATTTCAGAGATGAATAAACTGGACAAGTACTAGTAATTTATCCTTTGTTTTATTTACTTATCTATCTATCTATCTATCTATCTATCTATCTATCTATCTATCTATCTATCTATCTATCTATCTATCATCTATCTATCTTGTTTGTTTTTGAATCAGAACATGACAAATAAATGATGTGGACAAATGTGACACATGAAGACTCAGAGTTTAAAATATACAATATAGATGATATGAATGAGTCCAAAGTTTTTCCAGTAATCAAGAACAGTGAATATTATAACAAAAAGCAATTTAATGACATTAAAACAGTAAATGAAGATTTATCAATTATTCACATTAATTGAAGAAGTATGAATGCCAGTTTTCCAAAAATAACAGATTATTTAAAACAATTAAACATTATATTTAATATAATAGTAGTCTCAGATGTAAAGGAAGGCTAATTATTTTGATTTAACATTTGTTTTACATCATGTAGGCTGTTGCGCTCTTATTGTGAAGGGCACTACTCTTCCGGGTTTTTTTTCTTCTGGTTTTTCTGATCCCTCAGCTCCCAGCTTAAATGAGCACATGTCATCAAGGGAGGCTCAGGGTGAGATGTTTGAATGCAACAAGAGAAGATTTCAACTTTATTAGCACACTTGGAAGGTGGAAGGAGGTATAAAATGTACATTTTGTTTGTTTTCATAAGATATTGTGTTTCACATTTATAAAATGTCTGTTGCAGTTTATATTTATTGTATTTGCTTGGTAAATTTGTTTTAGAGTTTAAAATAAGAATAATATGTGAATGATTTACTTGTGAACTGTTGTAAAATTACAGAGATATTTTGTAATTTATATTTATTTTTTGTGCGCTTTGTAGTTTTCACGGTGCATGGTGCATAAAATGTTCCTGATAAGTCTAATGCAAAGCAAGAAAAAGAGAATAAATTGGCAACCGTTCGAAACTCTCCGCGTCCGGCTCGTTCAATCCAAGTGGCCGCTACAGTGAAAACTCCTCACTGCATTAGACCAACCATCGCAAAGAAGCAGAAGTCATCACATCTGAGGTCCTGCTACCAACCTGCCGCAAAACAACTCTTTCAGCTCACACTCATATCCTGCACTGGCAAGATTAAAGGCACAGCTATGGTTACCAAAAGAGACATTGGAAGCCAAGGAAGCAAAAGTGGACATTCATCATATAAATAGCATTTCCAAGGTGATGGGTGCATATGTTTGTGGGATATTAATAATTAATGACACATCTGTTTATAAAAGGTTTAGAGTGAATCACCATAGCTATTAATATTTACAGTGTGTTTTTATGGCATCTTTTTGTTGTACTGTTTTATGCAACAATCCTTTGAATGTTTAATATGTGTAAATGCTTGACATAAATATAACTCTGTAGTAAAGGACAGCTACAGCTTATAAGTGCAGCTTCAAGCATAAGATAATAAAAGGCTATAGTCGACTTAAATCAATTACACAAGGCAAAGATAATATCACTCCCAACAGAAAAAGACAATCCTACAGACATGCCACAAAGGTCCAGCTCACGTGAAAGAAAATTGACAGAGAAAGGCCAAGAAATGTATGAGCAGGACATTAAAAAATGTGAGAAAACGTTTAACAAGGCCTACAACTTGTGGAAGCTGGTAGCAAGAGAAACGCGAACAAAACTAAAGTACATCTGTTCAGTGGAAGATCTAAATGAATTACAACAAAATATTCAAGCAAAGCATGAGGGTGTGAGACAACTGTATGAACCTATTCTTCGTAACAGTAACACTATACCAGCGATTGTCAATAAAATGGACGCCTGTACATTGACTAAAGAAATTTGTCATCTCATAAATAATCACTTAGAGACTATTAACGAAGAGTATAATGAACAACTTGAGAAAGAAAGAGTAAGAGAAATATTAAACAAAGATGAATATGGATCTGTCTTTGGTCACACCAAAACTGAGACTGTAAGCTTATCAGAGTCAACAGAAAGATCAAGCAACCACTCCAGTTCAGCCAGCACCCACAACAGTAAACTAGATGCACAAGCAGAGATTGCTGCTAAAATGGAATAATCAAAAGCCGTGAAAGAAATTCAAGCCCAGTAAGCACATCTTCACAAATTGGAAAACGAATGGAAACGAAGCAAAAATGCTGGTGGACATGAAACAAAGGGAGGTAGAAATGCAACAACAGTTGGAGCAAGAAAGAGCAAAACTGCAACAGTTACAAACAGAAAAGGACATAGCTGTAGCAGCAGCTCGTGTAAGAGCATATGATGATTCTGAGAACAATAATGAAAAGATTCATGACATAATTAACTCTGTTTGCTATAGAAATAAAACCCAACTAAATCCAAACATTACATTACATACATTATTCCTGCCTCATCAAGCATCTCCTGAAGTGACAACGACCCAGGACTCTGTCAGTTTAGCTTAAGCTATTGCCAGCTCATCAAGTATGAGCCGGTAACCAGTCCCAGAACCCACCATGTTTAGTAGTGATCCCTTAAGGTTTACAGACTGGAAGTTATCCTTCATGACTCTCATTGACAGAAAACCTATTCTCGCAAGCGAAAAAATCTTTTACCGCATTTTTTTCTTCTGTTAGATCATTATAGTCTTGAAACAGCCTCTGCCGCCACATCAGATAAGTCTGTTTGGGCTCCTTTGATTAGTTTCATCACATGGTGAGGGTGGTGGGTTTGGGATCAGACCTCTTGGGGCACTGGGGCTGGTGGGGTTGTATTGGGGTCTGGGGGGTTCTTGGGGGCTGGCCGCCGGGGGTTCTGGAGCTGGGGTGACGCTGCTCTCGCTCTGGGGAGGGCCTTGGTGGTGGCAGTGATGACCTACAATAGAGGGAAAAAAACAAAATTGGTATATAAGAATACATAAGCATTTATATATTTAAAGAATGTGAGATGATAAAAAATTAGTTCAAATGTTTAATTTAATTTTTAATTATAATTTATAAGTATCCATAATATATAGTTTACTATATAAAACAAAGCATTATTATTATTATTAGACTGAAGTTTAATATCCTAATATACAGTAAAACACTTCAAAATTAATTATTTTTTTTATTGATGGCCTCCCTTCTCCCCTTATAGCCATCCTCTCCACACCATTATCATGATTTTTATTAATAGAAGAAAACGAAGAAGAAAGAAAAAAAAGTGAAATGTAATGAGAGAGTGAAAAAGAGTTGAGAAGATATGTAAATTATATGTTGAGAAAAGACAAGACAGCACACCGGACTTCTCGGCTCCACACCTACAAAACAAAGATAACAAAACCACAGCAACAAAAATGCATAACTATGTAATTATAATGACTTAAGCCTTGCTGAAAACCATACCCATTTACATATACAAATATATGCACAACCATACCCCTACCTACATATCCAAACACTTTCATATACATGCATATATGCACACACACACACACATACATGGGGCCGCCCACCCACCCCCCAAAGAGGACCACCGGAGAGAACCGGAAGAGCCCCACGAGTGACCACATACAGCAACCCTGGGGCCGGCAGCGACGAACTCACAGGCCCCGCCGGTACCCACCGCGCCAGAGTGGATCCAAGCACCGACACAGAGTCCCGTGTCCCCAGGCCAAGGCCTGATAGGACCAGAGGGACCCCAGCCCCACCGGGCAGCCACCGGGCCGAGCCGGCACATGCCCAAGCACCCAGCCCCAGACAATGAGAGCCACCAGCGCGCCGGCGGGCAAAGGCACAACCCACCAGAGGACAGCACGGCAGGGGAGTAGTGGGCCCTCAAATGATCCCGAAGAAGGGGCCGTCCAATTCCCAGCCTGACATAAATACAAGCATACATAAACACACTCACACAGTCCCACCCTCATCCTCTCACCCACTCATTCAAAGACACACAAGATGGATGCCACAATCCACTCACACTCCCCATACATACATTATACCCCCCAGACCCAGGATATGCACCTACCCCCTGCAGAGGGCAGCTCACACCCGAACCCAGGAGGTAGGCCCCTTCAGTCTGGGGTGGAGAAGAGCAGACAGCCAAGTCCCAGCCCGGGCCGCACCAGTCCGATCAACCAGCCCCCCGCCCCAGCAAAGCCACACCCCAGACCACCCCCACACCATGCCAACGGCCAGGATCCCACCCCAACCGACCACCCCCCAGGCTCCGGCAGCCACCCCAGCCAGCRGGCCAACCACAGCAACCAGGAGCCAGACTCTTGGAGCCCTAACAGCCCCAGGGAAGCCGAAGTGCCAGCCCCGCCTCCAAAGACCCTCCAAGCCCCATGTCCGCCCGCAGCCCAGGCCCCACCAGACAGACAGCCTACACCCCCAGGACCCCATCCCCAGAGGACCAACGGGGAACGGGGGAGTAAAAAATACCCCGACACACACACACCGCCACCCTCAGATGTACTGTTGGTGTGTGATGTTCTACAATGCAATTAAAATGGTGAAGAAGACAGGGCAGAGGCCAGCACTATGCCAGTTTCCCCTCCAACCCAGCTCCAACCCTAACCCTAAATGTCTAAAAGAAAATAATGTGAGTGGGCACAGGCATCCATGGCGAGACTGTCCCATCCCGCCCCTTGCATGCATAAGTGCCCACTCCCAAGTTCCTATGTGTAAATGTTATGTGGTTATGAGTAAATGTCTAAGGTCTACAGTAAAATTGGAGCCCAGGTGGCCACAGCAAACAGATGTAAAATTGTTGCCGTTGTAAAACACCTGTGTCCCAAAAACCCTATTTGAGTGCAGTTGAAAAATGAAGAGGGTGGAGGTCTGCGGCAGGGGATGGGGAGGAAATAACTGATGGAGCAAGAATGCTCCCACAGGGGGCCAGCTCCCCCACTGACCCCAGTAGTCTCCCCCACTCCCCGAGACCCATCCAGGGACTGAAGCCCCCAAGGTCTCCTCCTCTGGACAGACCGCCAGGCCTGGAAGACGCCAGATCACGGACAGACAGAGCCCGGAGGACCGCCAGAAACCGGGACCAACAGACCCCCGCCCTAGAGCTGCACAGACCCCCAAGACCCGACCCCCAGCCCCGCCGCCAACCGGCAGCCCAAAGAAGCTACCGAACCCCAGCAAGAGTGATCTAGCCGAGAGCGTACACCCAGCCACGGACAACACCAGGAGGGACCAAGAGCGAGCCCCGCCACAACAAAGGGGCCAGCCAGCCAGCCGGCCCAGCACAGCCCGCCGCCGCCACCATGGCCATCCGCCCAGCCCCACCCCAGAAGAAATACTACACCCGCCCCATCATTCAGACAACTCACAGAACATATAGCACGCTAGACATCCAGGCTGGGCTGGCCTAACCCCACCCACGGGCCACCGGCCCCGTCCCCAGCGAACCCAACCCCCCAGCTTCGGACCTGCAGCACACCAGGAGGCCCCCCACCCAGTGTCGGGCACCAGGGCACAAATTGACCCAGAGCCCGGCAACACACCCGCCAGGCCCCAAGCCCCCCGACCCCACCACGACCACAGCCCAGGGGCGGCACGACCCCAGAACCCCAAGCTCCCCGCGCCAACCCCGAACCACCCCAGCACAGTCAGGCCACCGGGTCAGCAACTCATGACTGCCGCCACAGACCACCTACAGTAAGAGCCTGCACGTAGTCACCAGAAGAAATCCCCCAGACCCCCCAGGGTAACCCCAGGGTGAGAGCCACGCCCCTCCCCACCCAGGAACCCCCCCCCAGATGCCCAAAACCCCAATACCCCCACCACATCAGCTCCACTGCCTCACACGGCCCAGTCCAAGGACCCCCACCCCCACTGTGATTAAGCCGACCAAAGGAGCCCAGAGATGTTTATCTGATGTAGCGGCAGAGGCTGTCTC
>NW_013952705.1:705838-710542 GCF_001266775.1 Austrofundulus limnaeus
ACACTGGTGTGGCCGTGTTTGAGGGAGTGGTTGTTTTTTTCTTGCCATTACGAATTTATCGATTTCCCCGTCCAGTTTGTTTGATTGTAAAAAAAAGGATGCAAAGATTAGTATTTATGAAAGTAATAATAATAATAATATATTTCAGTTTTTTATACCTTAACTGAGTCGTGTTTAGTTTAAGTTTACCAACCTTCCACCATATTACTCACGCACAGCTCTCGCGAGGTCTCAATAGCAGCTCATCCACCCACTTTTGTCCGCTAATTAGCTTGATTCAAGGAGGTGTTCTTAGCAAGGTGAAGAGCATAAGAAAAGGTGAACCTTAGTGGGGCTTCTGACACTGAGAGGAGGCCAGCGTCTCATAGGCAGGCATTATGAGGTGGTTGAGGTGTAAGCAGGTCTCCAGATGATCACCAGTCTTTGTGGATCTGTTGTTGGACTTGATGATTTTCATGTGAGAGAAARCAGACTCCAGAACTCTCCATCCATGTGACTTGTTGCTCTGGATTTGATCCCAATGTCATTTTGCAGAGTCAGAACCTCATTTTCAACCCAGAGCAGTCCAGACTGAAACACAGACACATCCATCCATCCTGGTGGACAACTGCACGTCTTTATAGCAGCCACAATTTCACTTTTATTTTTAAAATCACAGAAAAGCATATCAGCAGCATCAAACGCTTCTTTCATAACTTCATCATCGCTGAAAGGCGTGTGTTGAGGCAGGTACGGGGCTGCATTAGCATAGCAGCCTTACCTTAGGAGGGGAAATCCGCCTCATAGCATCTGTGCATTATTTTGAAAGAAATGCTGTCTGTTCCACATTATCCTTTTTGGACAAGCCAAGGCAGCGCTCGAATTACATATGAGTCCTCTTCCCACTCCAGGTGAAAATAATACGTTTTTATTTGCTTGTTAGCTGTCTTTCATTCATTTTTTATGCCTCGCTGCCATGTTTTAACACATGACCCTAATCTTGCAAGACCATGTTCGGAGTGCTGTTTCACAGCACCCAGCTAAAGATCTACCAGTAGATCCCGATCTACTGGTTGGCCTGGCCTGTGCTAGTTGATGCATCAAGGAATCTAAGCATCCCTCCCTTTATGGCCTCTGACCTAAAGCTACGTTTCAGTAACTGACTGTGTTCTGTGAAAAGCTCGTTCTGGCACTATTAGCTAGAAATAAATAATGCTTACATGTTCTTTTAAAGCTTGGAAAGATAAAAACATGATTCATAAAAATAAAGTTTGCGTATTTGTTTAATAATTCGGTGAAAAAGGATTCATGCATTCTAATATTATTTTGCTGCTCTTGTCTTGCAGTGACTCAACTTTGGACAGAAGAGTTTTAATCAGCAGGAGATGGCAGACAGTTTGATGGTGCCTCAGGATGTTCTCAGCTCCTGGGTTGTCTTCTGAAAGACTGTCATTTCTCTGCACATTTTCAGTTTTTAAAGGTTTTACTGAACCCCCACTACCTCGTGTATCCCATCAGTGAATGAATGTCATCTAAAGCATTGATTAATCTCTATAGGATGGTTTGTACATCTATCAGAGTGCTGTGTGAACGTTTGAGTGAATGTAAATTGTCTGTACTTGTATAGCATCTTTCTACCCATCCAGGACACTCAAAGCTCTTCACTCTACAATCTGTGTCCTCATTTATCCATTCACACAGCACTCTGTTAGGTCTCTACAAAACTAACATGTACAATCATCTATGGAGACTAATCAGTGCCAATCACATTCATACACTGATGGGACACATCAGAGGCATTAGGGCTGAAGTGTGTTGCCCAAGGACACAACAACTGAGACAGCTGGATGGGGGATTGAACTGGTGACCTTCTGGTTCCAGGACAACTCCCCTAACCACTCTGCCACAGCCGTGTGTGTGAGTGGGTAAATAAGGACACAGATTGTAGTGTGACAAGCTTTGAGTGTCCTGGTTGGATAGGATTCAAACTCAAATTCAAAAACACTTTATTGATCCCAGAGGGACATTAGATGTAACTCATTTAACTAAAGACTTATTGTAGATGCTGATGGCTGTGGCCAGGAAAGATCTTCTGTAGTAGTCTGTGTTACAACCAAAAGAAGCCTCCGACTGAAGACTCTGTTTTTCTGTGACAGTGCAATGAAGAGGATACTCAGGGTTGTCCACAATGAAAGGTGCTATACAAGTACAGTCCATTTAACTAAACCCCAAAATAACAAACTATACAAAATAAAACTAAAAACAAAACAAAAGACTAACAACACAAAGTGATCCATCCAGACATCAGCTTGTATAAAACTTTACACCAACACTTATTGACTTGGACATCTCTGTCTGTTTTTAGCAACTTTTATATTACCACTTTAACACTGGCATCCCCACAACAAGTGTTCAAGGCTGCACTGAAGTGCTACAGCTAGCTACTACTGCTATTTGTGCTTGAAAATACCTGTAGAGCTCAAAGCAAATAACCAAGTAAAGCAAAGCTGACAGACTTTTATATTCATGAACCACTTTGACATGTTTGCAATCGTTTGATGATGGCAACAAATTCTACTTGCTTTCTTGACTCCACTTGACCTACCTGCTACCTGTCAGAAACAGACCCATTTACCCCCAAACTGGGTCGTTTTAAAGGGCCATCTACATGTAAGACAACCATAAAAACACTTCAAAAGACCTGAACTATGGCTTTAACAATGCACATCTTGACAAGATTAACACAAAACCGTTTAAAAGGCCAACTTCCCCTCAGACCTTAGTGTTTATTAAAAGCTATGGAACAGTGTGTCACCCAAGAACTCCTACATGAAAACCACTAAAAGTCCTTTTTTCTGCTTTTGACGAGCCCTCTGGATGTTTAATTTAGTGTTTGGTGTTCTTATTTCACAAAATGCACCAGGCTTCTAACAATGAGGGCCATGCAGAAAAGACACTTTTTTTAAATAATCAGAACCAGGAGCAAGCTCTCTCAATAGTCTTTTCCACTGTGCAGTTTGTCTCCCAGCAGATTAAATGTGACCTATGCTGTTCAGTAACATTTGGAATGACTCATCTGTCCTTATTGTATTTGTTGAGTCACACAATAAATCTCAGGTTTCTCTCACATTTGTTGCCATATCGTCATGCACTGCATTTTAAAAGGCGCACATACGTGGTAACATTAGGTGAAGTAAGTTATCTCTTTCTCTTCAGGACTTGATTCAGCATGAAAGCAGAGTCAGAGCTTGGATGTACGTTACACTTCACTTGCCAAATGGGTCTCTGAACATTATATAAGCCAGTTGACATTGCTGTAGATATAGTCTGTTTCTTCTAGGAGAAACTGTAGAAACTGAACCGTTAACTAGATTGTGAAGAAACACAAGAGTTCTTTTTAACAGTGAAAGTACCAATAAACTGCTTGCAGAAACGAAACATTTTCCAGTCCTAATGAAATGTAAATGGAGGTGAATGAATATGGATTTCTCCTACTGTGTGTCATTGTGCTCCTGCGTGCCTACACAGCATAATGTTGGTCTGTGTGCTGATAATGATCAGCTGGACTTTATTGCCTCTAAAAGGAGAGAACTTATCAAGATTTCAGTGCTTTTTAACTCTAACATTTACATCCATGACATTGTGGATTGTTCACACTCACACAGGAGCCCAGCTGTCCAAGTCCTCCTCCTCACCACTGTCCTGTTCCAGCTCCATTAGAAGCAGCCTCAGAGCATTTAAAGCTCCCTGGCTGAGCTGTGCTGTTGGCAGCTGCTGGTGATTCTGTGATTTCCTCACTGCTCAGCTCAGCCTGGTCCTGAGCCTGAAGTCTGACCAAACTTATGAGTGCAAACAGCCAACCATCCTGCTGCATTAAAACAAGTCCAGTTGTTAAAAAGATGGACCTTTCTCTCAGATTTATAATGAGGACACGTTTTCACTGTTATTTTAGTCAAATCTGAGCTTAATGAAATAATATTTTATTAGAAAGTGGAGGAAGTTCTATATGAATTCAGGGTTGAAATGGAGCCTCCAGTTACTCAACCACCTAACTTATATTGTTGAATTAAATTCCCGTTAGTATAAATAGACATATACTCATTTGAACTGGTCATGCTTGCAAATGCTCCCAAAACAAAAAAACAAGCATGCTGGTAAATATAGAAATACATATCAGTTAAAGCATTTCAAGTTCTTATTAGTTTTAATACTTAGTTTTAAATTTGTCTTGCTCAGATGGCGTTATGTATCAAACAGTTTCCTGTTTAACACTTTGTGAGCTGCTAACAGATGATCAGCATGTGGGAACTCTGAAAAAAATGGGTCAATATGTTAAAAACCCACATGTTTTGCAATTCCTATAAATCTATATTTTATTTTCAACAGATGATGGTGAGATTATTGAATGTTTAAACTAAGAAACTCTACAACTTCAGGATAAAAGACAACAGTTTGGAACTTGGCAGCAACACATGAAAAACTTCCCACTCCCTTACTGAGGTTGTGATTATAATCATGAGCAGTAGAACCAAACGTGGAGCTTCAGACCTGCTCCTGATGATTCTACTGAATGCTCTTCTTCAGTGTTACTGATCGTTCCACAGAGTCAAGCCTCAGCACAACGGAGATCAGGATGCATGTTTACACAGATGACAAATATTGTATAAGAATGTGAAAAAAGCAGCTGATAAATCTTCTTGGTCACGTCACACAGTACTGTGTGAC
>NW_013952705.1:711542-717308 GCF_001266775.1 Austrofundulus limnaeus
GCAGTACACCATCCCCACCATAAACAGTGTTGGTGCTGCACTGCTTCCCCCTCCTGAGACGCCGGATGGTGGACCAGAATCGCCTCGAAGCCGAGTCTTTCTTCATGGCCTCTCCAAACTCCTCCCACGCCCGGGTTTTTGCCTCAGCGACCACCCGAGCCGCATGCCGCTTCGCCTGCCGGTACCCATCAGCTGCTTCTGGAGTCCCGTAGGCCGTAGTTCCAGTAATTAGTTCTAAAGTTTTTGAAATCAATAAAATGAACACGGTGCCCAAATTTATGCACCTGCCTAATGTTGTTTAAACAATTATCGCACATGGGGGTAAAAACCAAGTCTTCTCGGCTCTGCAAACTGTGTTGTTGTTCCTGAAGAGAAAAACTCTGAAACAGGCTGGTTGAACAGCAAAATCTTTATTTTGCAGTCCAGGAGATTTACAGCCAAAAACCAAATCGTGGCCTTCCAAGCCAAATGAATCAACAGCAAAAAGATGAAGACAAAGGCAAAGAGTAGGGGCGTACAAGCCTTTTTATAGGTTTCACAGTGCAATCCAACAGATGCACCATAAATTTTGTCACGGTATACCTTAAGCATTCCTTTCCTAATATGGTAACATGGACCAAGTTCTGAAGCTGGGGTCTAAGAGAGACATAGTACATCTGTGCATTCCTGAGAAGAGGCCCCCACTTTTAGACACTACATAATCCCCCCTTCGGGACAAATTTAGTCCCGAAAAAAACAAAGGATTGGCTGTAAACTGAGAAAAAGGTAACACCTTAGCTACTGCATCACAAAAACTTTGCTGTTCAATTTTCACTACATAAGATGATCATAATATGACAGTCAAAATAATAGTAACACATAGTAAATGATTGTCACATCAAACAACATGATGTAAAGAATAAAAACCAAAATGATAAACATGAAGAGTATAAGAGTTCTTAACGATGTTAGTTTTTGTTTTCCATCATCCATGGTGTCTGGATTCAGTCCTTTGCTGTGGCAAAAATGTTTGAGCAATCACGATCAGAGTCCAAGTCCTTTGTACTGCCGATCCTGTACAGATTCATGAGTCCTGTCCAAGAATTTGAGTCCAAAGTCCATGTAACAGAATCAGCTTGTTGCCCTCTTGGAAAAACAGAAAACACCACACCAGTATCTTGCAAAAAAAAAAAAAAAAGACAAGTTTCAATACCATGCATGGAAAATTAACTTTATCATTATGGTTATACAGTGTTGATGAGTAACAGCATGTCTCAATTGTACAAGTGGTAATGTGCTGTGCGGTATGTAACTATTTATATGAGGTGTTAACATCATCTCTCTTCTTTAGTCAACAGAAGAAAAAAATAAAAGAAAGAAATCCTCAGAGCTGTGAACACTTTACACTTAAACGTCCCTCAGTCAAATAATAAAGGACTGAGTCAAATCAAATGAATAAACAAAATCAAGCATAATTAATAATAAAAGATATATGTGAGAAGAAAAAAGAAAACTGTATAGGCAAACAATATATGTCAATAATCAAATCAGTAAAGAAAGAGAAAAGAAAAACATTGTATGTGGTGCCTTAACAGTTACTTATGGCCAGAATAAACACTGAAGTAATAAGGGGAAAACAGTAGCAATTAGCTTCGGACCGGGCTCAGGCAAAACAACAAACAAAAAGACTAACTTTCTGAGTAGCTGCTGTCCTGTCCTTCAAAACAAAATAAACAAATTACATCCATCTTACCTCCCTAGATTACAATAATATGAGAAAACTGAATCAAACAAAAATTGGCACCCATCCTATACACATTTATCTTCACAGTGTCAACACACAGACCTATTGTGAAGTGTAACCAGACCAAARAAAATACTTAAAATGGGTACATTTCCACAACATCGTCAATCTTTAGGTGAATCATTTCCTCATCACTCACATTTATATCCAATAATGGCATTTGCGATTGGTTATCAGGCATCACCACTCCAACCCATCTTAAAATTGGGGCTTTTGCAAAAGTCAGGAACAGAGTACAAAAACAGAACATCACACATAGTGCTAACACTACTGCTATTAGAATTTGGACCAACAGAGTACTAACCGGACCCAACTGATCTTGTAACCAAGCAGTGGCAGACCATCCTGCACCTTCAGGTGGGCCAAAAGCATCTCTTATGATTGACAGTGCCTCAATTACACTAGTCAGGTTATCTGAGGTGTCAGGGATCAAAGTATAGCAAGCGTCTCCTGTCAGATTTAATGCCATAGTCAAACCTCCTTGTTTAGCCAAAATGTAATCTATTGCCATATCGTGTTTCAACAGCGTCAGTCTTTGACTTCTCTGAGTGTCAGACAAAAGACTGAACCCTTTAATCATTTCGTTCGCAAAACCCTGTAAAGTATATGTTATGTTGTCAATGTGATCAGCAAAGAAAGGTTACACCATAAAATGGAAATAGTCCTATTCCCCATTTTTCACCCAATGATATTCTCCAATGATAGGCTTCCAGCTTGTGGAATTGAGCTAACCCTCTTCCATCTAGCAGAAGGATCAGAGGTAGGCTGAACATTTCCAGGTGGCTCTCCCTGTTGTACTGTAAAAACATCATATGGAAGTTTGAGAAACGCCATAAAAAAAACAACCAGTCCAACCATATGGTAAGACTATGTAAACCTTATTACCACACACCCACCAAATATCCTTAAAGTTCCCAATAGAGACATTAGCTGGAAGAGGTTGATATTCAACTAACAAAGTTCTACTCTCCTCAGATGCTGGATCCCGAAAAMTCACTGAATGTAACTTCTTGCCATCTGTTGGTCGTCTAACACTGAACATCATCCCATATTTATCACACTCAGATATTCTCATAAACCTACCCACACTACCGTGCGTCTCGTTCGAGCAAAAACAAGTATTTGCTCTACTGACTGGAACTTCCAAATAATCAGGGCCTGCCATTTGTCCTAGTTCATGTCTGTCAACTAAATTGGCATATGGTAATGATGTCAGCCATGTACAGTTCTTCCTAGGCACAAATAAACCCACTGATAGAGACAACCAAACATCTGTTGCTGAGAAGCTAACCAGGATAATGCATAATTTTGACAATCAGAACTCAATGGCTCAGGTGTTGTTTCCAAAACAGCCGGCCATGTGCTTGGCATAGGAATTCTTACCACACATGGGCACCTGTTATGAGTTGCCAGTTGCACTGAATGAGTTAATTGCTGGAACCACATGTTTTTACTTGCCCATGGGTCAGCAATTTGCAAAGCCTAAGAATCAAACCCAAATGCCTTCCATTTTGCTTCACGTCGGCATATTGCGTGAACATCAGCTTTTACTTCATCTGGTATATTTTCCTGACTAAATGTCCTGCTGTTAATGTCCTCATCAATTTCCTCAGTGTCCTGTGGTGTCTCTACATTGTCCCATGCCCGATCAGGTTCTTGGGTAGGCAAATTGAAAACATTCTTGACGTCATACTTGGCAGTTGAAGTAATATTAGTCTCTACAAGCGTCGGAGATGGTTCAGTCATAAGAAACCTGGTTGTCGTCTCTTTACCCTCAACATCAGATATTTCCAGCATGGAGACTAGTTTTGTAGTTAAAACAGATGCACTTGTACCTGCAGTCTCTCTGGGGGGGGGGGGGGGGGTTCAGTGGAGTTGTACTTTCTTCCGAGGTCAAAGGGGATAATGTCAAAGTCTTCTCCGTTATGACCTCCTCCTACACCTTTTGTTTAGTGTTGACACTTTGGTTCTGTGCRACCAAAAGAGCCCTTCTCACCACAGCTGAAGGTCCGTTAGAAAGTCTAATCAACTCAGGTGTAGGATCAAGATAGATGCACTTACATTCTCCTTGGTCCTCTATGCTAATGGATCTAATATAAAAAGAACAATCTCCCTCTATTACATTTGTCTTTGCATCGTTGAGCAGTGTATATTTTCTGGGATGGACAGGGTACAACAGATTAACCAGTTTCCCATGGTTGTCAATCTACATGGGTCTAAAATGTGTCTCTACATTCCATTTGGTGCACTGACATGGAAGTAGAGCCCACTTGGTCACTGGTACCTCAACTATAGTTCTGGTACCATTTTGGCCTGATCCTCTGGCGACTGGGCCGTGGTCTGCTTGGTACGACCGTTCTTCTCATTTTCCTCTGAATGTTGTTGGTGCTCTCTGGACTCTCAGTTGGACCCTGTTCTGGCGAGGAAGGCTCTGATGTACCTGGTGCATGTTGTAGGTCAATGGTGTCTAACCTTTCCTGTTCTTTGGTTGGGAGATCCTCCCTAGCACTGTTGAAGTCAGGCACATGAGCATCAGAAATGTCTGGGCCATTATCAGGCTCAGTTTGAAGTTGGTTTTGTCCATTCTGTCGTGTCGCACCTTTCACGTCCTCTCTTTGTTCTTGAAGTATGTCGTCTTTTGGTGCTTTAACACAATGCGACAGATGATACCACGTAGTAGAACCTTTAACTTGAACCGCTGTCCCTGTGCTACGGACCACTTCAAATGGTCCTTCGCGGCATTTGTTGAACCATTTTCTCCTAAACACCTTTACAAAAACTTTGTCTCCCGGCTGCAGAGCATCTCTTTTTTGTTCTGTGGTTTTGTCTAACACCTCTTCTTGTTTTTGCCTATCAATGACATATGTAGAAATGTCCCTACATAGAGTCACTACGTACTTTACACATGTCCTCATTTCATCTTCCAACAAAGACAAACTTGGTCCCTTTCCACTTGTTCGCAGAACAGGTGTGGGCATTTGTCTACCTGTGACCAGTTCATGAGGTGTCATTCGTAAGTCACGAAGTCCACTTGAATGACATGCCATTAAAGTAAGTGGAAGTGCAGCCACCCAGTTCAGACCAGTGTGTTGACAGATTTTTAACAGGCAGTTTTTTTAGCACCCCATTCAAATTTTCGCAAATGCCTTGGCTTTCTGGGTGATAAACAGATCCAAGGCGTTGTTTAACTTTTGTAGGATCAGTTTTACAGTTTTATCTACAAACTCTCTCCTATAATCTGATGAAATCCTATCCGGAAGTCCCCATCTGGGTATAACTTCACGACACAGAAAGTTAGCAGCAGACTGGGCATCTTTCCGTTTGGTTGGACAGGCCTCCGGCCATCATGAAAACCTGTCCACAACCAACAACATGTACCTTTTTCTTCCTACAGGTTTGATCATGTCAACAAAGTCTATTACCAACTCTTTCATTGGCCCTTTTGGAGCTGGGATGTGACCAGGAGGGATCATGGATGGATCTTAATCTCACTGCTGACAGCTGCAGATTCACAGTAGCATGCAGACGCACTCAAACAAAAAATGCACACATAGCCAGGCAAAAAAATAAAGAGGAGAAAAAAATACAAATGCACTCTAAAACAATATATGTAAATTCTATATTTCCAAAGTATAAAGATGTGATATTTTTGTCCAAGGTCCATGTCATGATTGTGATACCATGTATAGATGTGTGTGATCCCCTCATAAATCAATGTGTTTTGACCTTTTATAGTGGGTTCATCAAACACATCAACGTACCATTCACCCCAATTTAACTCATAAAATGAGTCAAATTTCATAACCGACATTCACTAGAATTGTGCTAAAATTTAAATGGCAGTGCAGTCAAAATTTGGCACACGATTCTTATTAGAAGCAGTTATTGCCCTGCTTTTAAATAAACAAACACACCCCTACTTCATCGTGAGACCATACACCGATACTTTACAATATGCATTACTAATAAACCATAGCAATAAT
>NW_013952706.1:0-702 GCF_001266775.1 Austrofundulus limnaeus
GGATGCGAGTAAACAGCGATAGCGCTTCGTTGCCAGGGAGACAGAGAGGAAGTGAGGGCAGCCCGAGTTTGAAGCCACAAACACAA
This sequence comes from Austrofundulus limnaeus, assembly GCF_001266775.1. NCBI lineage: Eukaryota > Metazoa > Chordata > Actinopteri > Cyprinodontiformes > Rivulidae > Austrofundulus > Austrofundulus limnaeus. The sequence goes on from NW_013952706.1 coordinate 87, forward strand.
ACTTCCCCGGCCACGAGACAACTACCAGTGTAAGCCTGGCGCACCTCGGGCACCGACCAAACTGAAAGCCTGTGCTGCTGTGTACTTCCAACATTTACAGAATTATAACTCTTAGATTGTTGCTCTTAGTAGAGTTAGAGGAAAAAAAGAAATTAAAACTGTTTGTAAAGAAGTGTGTTGGATTTATGGAAGCCATTGTTGTCATTTCACTGTTATGGATGGGCATAAATTGGGGGGGCGTTATGACCCCCACAATAAAATGACACCATTTGCTCAAACACAAGAAAATAACTGGTTAAGTACACAGCTGCACAGTACCAGGTAAATACTTACAGGTATATCTTGCAGTAATACATCCTAAATACGTTAAATATTTGTTGCTGTTGGAGTACATGGGTAAAAAAATAAGTAAGCTTTTTCCTGATTGTTGAACTGACGTGGAACAGAAAAGATTCAAAGTAAAATACAAAGAAAACAAGAAAAGTTAAGTAAATTACAGTAAAAGCATTACAATATATTTAACCCCAAAATATACTGAATCATTTTACAAAGGTAAATAAGTAAATAAGTAAATAAGTAAATAAATAAATAAATAAATAAATAAATAAATAAATAA
>NW_013952706.1:1558-2429 GCF_001266775.1 Austrofundulus limnaeus
CCCCCCCCCCCCCCCCCCCAATGGTAGACCTAAAGTTACACTCTTGCTGTTACAATGCCTGAACCCAGACAGGGTTAAACACAGTGTCTGATTTACCGTCGCAGTAATTCAAGGATCATTTGGTGATTTGATTAATTAGATATTCAGGGTTAATTAGATATGACAGGTGGTCCTTGAAAATGTTAGGCTTATGGGAAATGTCACAAAGTCTTATTATAAACTTATATATTCTTATATAAACTGTATTATGAACTTTATTCTATTAGGTACACACAATATGCATTTAATAATTTGTATTTATTTATTTTTTACTTTATTCTTTGGTTAAAAGAAACAAAAACATATATACAATAAAGTATTTTTGAATTGAATCAAATTGAAAACAAAACATACTTATTTAACATATTTAACAAAATCTTTTTCTCTTTCCCATTGAAGCTCCTCCCACCTCCTCCGAGCCTCTGTCTTTTTCTTCTCCAGCTCCTCTGTGTATTTAGGGAAGAAACGATCTTATAACATTAAATGACAAATTTTAAGTAATAATAATACAGTCGTTTTACAGACTCAAACTTTGAAACAAAAAACAGCTTCAGGTCCGTCCCATCGTGTTTGAACAACAGTTTACGTTGATACTTAGTAAAATATTTTTACAATAAACTAGCTTTTATTGTCTTTTTAAACGTATAAACTGTTCAGGAAGTTTTAATTTCATCACCAAGATTATTCCATGAACTTATTCCCTGAATTACAGCACAGCTTTCCTTTAAACTAGTTCAACATTGTTGTTGTTGTTTTTTTTTTAATCTCTATTCACTTAAGATTATTTTGACTCTCTCTTCACTCTTTAAAACAAATTTAACTGAATATTTAC
>NW_013952706.1:2957-3643 GCF_001266775.1 Austrofundulus limnaeus
TGTGAGATCTCCATTAGGGATAAAGCTGCTTAATTTTATATTTTCATGTTAAGATTACGCTCCACAGCTGTAAAAATAATAATAATAATAATAAAGACGATTTCATGGAAAATGACAGGTTTGCTGATCAGTCATGCATCAGCCTGCTTCAGTTCCCTTTTTTTTTTTCACGTTGTCTGTTTTATTCTCTCTTGCGCCCCTCAGTGTTGCATTTGGTGTATTGCATCATAAAAATATACTGAACATAAACAAATGTAAAAACAAAGGTTATAGATGAAAGTTAATTAGCAGTTTTGTGCCAGATGGACGTATAAATGACCTCTTACTGTTTCCATCTTCAAGGTCTCACGAACGAAGACACACTCTGGACACTGTGAGGCAGGGCAGCTGCAGACTCACAGACAAATCTCCATTTGGTCAGCCAGAAAAAGCACCTATTGATAAGGTTTGTGCTGTTCTCATATGTAAAGATAGTAAAATAACATTGTAAACCTTTATATAAAATGTCTAAATTTATGGAAGAAGTCTCCGGTAAGATATCAGCATAACTTTGGAGTCTTAATTTGGTAAAACACCCGGTTTGTGCACAATCAGCATTTTTTTCCCCCACAGTCAAGAATTTAATCTGAATAACTGGATTGTTTTTATTTTACTGTTTGCTTTTTACTAAAGAACTCTTTGTATAC
>NW_013952706.1:4791-17808 GCF_001266775.1 Austrofundulus limnaeus
GTTTTTATTTTTTATAATAACAAGCTGGAATGAAAACAAGCAAAAATGAAATAAAAGTAACAACTTTCTGCTTCTTGTCTTTTTTAATGTAGTGAGTAGAAAGTACAGATAATTGTGTGAAAATGTAAGAAGTAAAAGTAAAATGTTGGCTGAAAAATAGTTAAGTAAAGTACAGATACCCAAAAATTCTACTTGAGTACAGTAAAGAAGTATTTGTACTTAGTTACTTTACAACTCTGTTTATGATGAGATCAAAAGGAACAAAGACTTAATGAAATATCTGTAAATCTGCCGTTTGTCTTCTAATCTGCCTTCATTCCTCTGGTTCTGTCAGGAGATCATCAGCCGTCAGATGAACTCTGTGTTCAAGGAGCTCCTGTCCCGCCAGCCTCCGCTGCAGCCGTCTGCCCTCTCTGCCCCCGTCACCCCCGTTCCTTCATCGTCCACGTCTTCCTCTCTTACTCAAAACGCCCCCGCTGTCAAAAAGGGATTTGGTTTAAGAAAGACGAGCGCTTTTCAGTCCGGCGGACTGAGATGAAGAAGGGACAACGATGGAATTARTGTTTCACAGCTTGACGATTACTGCGCCGATGCCTTTCAGGCATTTAAGTGAAAATCTAACTTTTAGTTTCCTTTTTTTTATTTTATTTTGGACCTGTGAATAACAGTTARGTCTGCCATCTCATAGTGCTGCTTGTCCTGGTGCCGTGTAGCTGTGCGTCAAGTGTGTCTGTTTTCCAGCTGGTTCTGTTTCGGTGTTTTGTTTTCAGTTCTGGCCTGCTTCGTTCTCCCGGGTTTTTATTTTATTTTTTTATTATTATAAWTTTTTTTTTGCAACGTTTGGAGAATCTGGGATGTGGCTTCACCGGCGATCTCACCAAGACAAACGTCAGGACACGGCTCCGTGCGGAACTGATCGCTCATCAACACAGTCCTTAATCTGCCCCTAGTGACAGTTCTGAGATCAGCTCACCTTGATTTTTTATTTTATTTTTTTTTATTCTGGAGTAAAAACTGATCTGAGTCCTGTGCCTAGGTGTGCCTTCACTTCTTTTTATTTTTATTTTTATTTTTTTTGGCATTTTTGGACATTTGTTTGACTTGAAAAGACCAGATAAGTTCAAACATTGCATATTAAATTATAAAAAGTGAGTCAAGATAATGATGATGGATCCAAAAGTGTTCCGTATTTTATTATTTTTTTAAGTAAGACAAAATTTGGAATTTGGCAAGATAGCAACTCTCAGTTAAAGTTGACACATCCTGCTTTTAAATCCTTGCTTTTCACATTTAAATCATTCAGCTGGGGTCTTTATAAAGTGGAACTACAACGCTTTGGTCAGAATTCCTCTTTATTCTAACTTTATCAGCCTCTTTTTCACCACTTTTCTGGTGTTTGCCTCAAAGCAGCTGGTTTTGTTACCGTTCCTTTAAGAAGTTCCAAGCTCCGCCCCCCTCCTGCTTCCAGACCGGTCCACTCCGGTTTGAGAGAGTGGGTTACATTTTCTAGCTTGCATGTATTATTATTATTATTATTATTATTATTATTATTATTATTACAATTTAATTAAAACGGCAAACTTGTCCATCCAGCCTTACATGTTGGAGCCAGAGTCTGACCCAGAACCAGAGTCTGACCCAGAACCAGAGTCTGACCCAGAACGAGAGGAAAATGAAGATGAGGAAATTGTATTTGGTAAATCCAGACCTTATTTAGCAGTTCCGTTGCTGATAATTTAGACTCAGAAAACATCATAGAAAATGGAGAAAACTGAACGGGCTGAAGAATCGGACCCAAACAGAATATAAAGGTATCTTTGCAGCACCAGGAGAGACTAAACTCAACTTTTCTGCCTRTTAGAGACTGTCCACAACAAAATGTATTTAACAGCTAAAAAYGTGGATTTTGCAGGATATGTCCCCTTTGAGAGACCTACACATCACCATGCCATTCAGTAGTTTGGTTAATTAAAAGTATCAYTGGTTCACTATGAGTGAGGTCGGCTTCCTCAGTATTGTGTTCTCTGCTCCGGTCRGTTGGGGTGAAACAGGAACTGAGCTGGTTGAAGCAACAAAATAGAGTTTTTAAGCCACGCCTTTAATCTCTAATAACCTGTCGMTTATTTCATACTTATTTATTGAATATTGAACACTTTGTGGGTCCATCTGTGTTAGCTGGGAAATCTATTAAATCATTTTTTTTATACATAGCAGCACGCAGTCGCAGAAAAAATAAAAAAAATATGAACCCACACAGACTGGAAACACGTCCCCCGTTGTATGTGACACATGGCTTGAGAGACAGGCCAAATCTCAGGGCTTTTGCAGCGTTAAAGACGGGCTAACTCAGGTTTGGCTTTGAAAGAAAACGTAAGGGTTTCTCACTCAGGTCTTTGGTCGACTAACGGTGAGGTTCATTCGGACTTTGAAGTTGGACATTTCAAGAACTKCCTTGGATTTCTGACAGGAAGTTGTTGGAGGAATATCCATATCCATATATGCCYTTTAAAGGCCAGTGAGTGACTGATTTTAGGCTTTTTTTTTGTACGGCTCAGCTGTGTTTTCAGTCCTAACTTCCAAGTCAAATGAAATTCACCGAAGCTCTCCAACTAGAAACTGTGCCCAGTAAGCCTCAAGAGCCAAAATGGTCCCCCAATATCAGAGAGKTCCTCTGTTTGAAACTGTGAAACCCACGGCGGCATTTGAGAGCCACAATTGAAACTCTGATTTCTTTCTTTCACTCATTTCAACCCCCCACCCCATATTTAAATCAGTCCAGTCCACTGGTTCAGTATAAATGTGCTTTTGGATTCTTTTCATTGCAGTTTAATTCGAAAAGCGTTGAAATATATATATATATATATATATATATATATATATATATATATATATATATTGACACCTGTAAACCCCCCAGTCTTTTTCTTTCTTTCTGTGATGTACAGAAGTAGAATCTTCAAAACGTTTCTGCTCCTGTGAATAAAAACACCCCCGGTAATTTTAAGTCACTGTTTGGTGTGATAAAGTTTACTGTGTTCAAATGTACGTGTGAGTTTAAAAAAAAAATGGTTACAATAAAGATGACGAAGCACTTAAACATTAAGTCGTTGTTGGTGCATTTAAAGGACGAATGCAGAAATGCGATCAAAAAGAGATTTTGTCATCGCAGTCTCGGAGCTGTGAAGAGAACCGACGTATTTTTATCCCGGGGAAACATTCCTGTGCGGTCGTTACAATCCTCAGCTTTGATGTTAAAAATCACTAAATCACGCAAACAGTTTATCTTTAACGTTTTAGATCAATGATCATTAACTTCCCGTGGAAGATGTGTGGTTAAATGTGACATTGTTTCAGATTCTGTGTTCAGACAGCACCCCTCCACTGTAATTTGATCTTTTGGACTTATCCACTCCTTCTCCTAAAATAACCCTTTCCTGAAGCCAACTAACACACACACACACACAAGGAATAAGAAGTATGGCTGCACCACATTAGCGCCTCTGTTCCTCTAAGTATTAGGCTGACGGTGTATGGTGGAAACACTAACTGAGCTCTGAGGGACGTTTTAAATCCAGATTCTGCCACCGAAACATTGTCTCTCTGCTAAAGTTTTCTGCCATCTGTACAGGATTGAGATTTATTCTTCAGCCAGGTAAGACAGACGTGATTTATTATCCATAACATAACCAGCAGATCCACTTTGATGGTCCCTAAATCAGGGACCCTGGTCCTCGAGGACCACTGTCCTGCAGGTTTTAAACGTTTCTCTGTTTTGACACATCTGGTTTGAATGAATGATTGATTAACAGGCTTCTGTAGAACTTGAAGAAAAGCAGGGGAACAAAAAAAAAACAAAAACAGGCAGGATTAGTGGCCCTTGAGGACCAGGGTTGGACACCATCAACGTTGACACCACCAATAATTAAAATCAACATTTAAGCCTGAATGACAAACCTGCATTCAGATTAGTTTGAATTTTACGTTTGCAGTCATAAAATAACTATTTGTTTCACTTCGAAATAAAGTGGATCCTAAAATCCCCCCCGGCTGCTATTTACAGGTTTTAGTGAGCCATCTTTAGGGCGACTGAGTGACAGGTGGTAGCTCCCTGCCCGAGGAGTGGGCTCAGTCTGATAAACGACTTTCTGTTTCCGAAGCGTTTTTTTTTCTTCTCCCAGTGAGGATGATGATGGTGAACGACGACACTCTGGTGGAGTGTAAGATAGACGACAGTGACGAAGATGAGATGAACACGCCCCCTCCTCCTCCTCCTCCGGAGTTCGCATCCAAGGCTTCAACTCCAGGTCCCAAAGCTCCGACGCCTCCTGCGGACCCCGCCACACCCACACCAACCCCAGCTGCCAACAGAGATCCGAACGGCATCAACCGACACCTAAAGGTGCTCTTCCTTATTTACGTTTACATTTTAGATGAATTCCAGTCATAATTCAAAACGCTTAAGATAAATTTTATTCATTCAATTATAGTTCAGTTCAGCGGCGTCAAACTCATTTTAATCGAGGGCCACATGAGCATCATGGTGGCACAATAATGGAGCTCTACCTGGTGTTTCCTGCATAGAAACAGTGTTTAACACGCAAACACTGAAAACGACTACGAGTACGACTGACTGAATGTGAAATAAATGCAACAAAAATACTATTAAAAGTGAAAGTAAGAGAGTTTTACTCACTGATGGTTTGTAGCAAGCAGCTGCCGTCTTGAATTCTGAATTCTCCCACTTTCCGACAGGGAATTCCCACTAAGTGGGCGTTCTGGTTTAAATTTACGACTTGTAAGTAGGAAATTTCCACTTCCCAGTACAACTGGGCCTCAGCAAAAGTAGTCTGCAAAAAAAAAAAAAAAGGGCAGTGAAATAGAGATTTTATACTGCGACTCAACGGCTACTTCAACCTATAGGATGCCATTATAAAATAAACAGCATGCATCAGGGGATATGCAGTTTATGGTCAATGCTGGCTTTAAAACAACTTATTTTAAGACATTAATTTATCTTTGAAGCTCTTGTGGGCCGCATAAAGTGCTGTGTCGGGCCACATTTGGCCCACAGACCTTTAGTTTGTAGTTTTTGCAGGTGCACTGGAGTTATTTCAGTCTCATCGAGTTAATTGTGTATGTTTTTGTTATTGTAGGTGGAGGTCAGTGACGTACTGGTTGAACCCGCTGCACCTTACAGCATGGACATAGTTTGGGTTTCCAGCCTGGTTGGCTTTGAAAGGACTCGTATCTGGACGTACCGCTGCCTCACCGTGCTGTTTGCGGTGCCCCTCGCTTTCCTCTGTGGGTTTTTACTGGCTCTTCTGGCCTGCCTGCGTGTCTGGTATGCAGTGGTCACTTTTAGGCCATTTAACCACAGAAAATACATTAGAGCTGTAAACATGGCATTTCTCCCATATTGTTACATATTTTTTTTTACAAATAAAGCAATTTATGCTCGTCTGTACTTCAGAATGCAAGTATTAATTTTTACCAGGGTAAATGTTTTGTTAGTATGATAATTAAGCATTAATCTGATTATTTCTCTCTCACTGCTTGTTAGAATACAGCTCAATGAACGCTATGTTAAACTAAACTTTCAGTGATGTATACAAGTCTTAAAGTATAAGCTTTTATTTTTAAAATTACACTCACCTACATGCTTTAATCAGGATATAGCTCAGTGATTTGTGTGTTTATCAGGTTTTATCCTCTCATTCCCACAGGTTCCTGGTTCCTTGTTTACAGCTGAGTTACACCTTCCTCCCCTGCTTGCGCTCCTTGTTTGTGTGCGCCGTGAACGACTTCGTCTCTCCTTTCTGTTTGTCTCTGGCTCTCTGCTGCACTCAGATCTCCATCTCGCTGTCGAACAAAGACTGGAATCATAAGAGGGACAAACACACTGTATGAATATAAAAAAACTATGAGTTTAATTAAGTGAAAGAGTGACTGTGTGAATGGGACAGAGAGAGAGAGAGAGAGATTTTAGCATGTTTTTTTTAGGCTTTTACATGTAAAAAATGTTTGTTAATGTAGTAGTAATTGTTATAATAGTACAGTAACTATTTTTGTTTGTATTCTATTTATTTTTTATTTTTCGCATATACAGTACATTATTTAAATAAAAGTGTTGACTAAGTCCAAATAATGTTTTTGGAGTGAATTAATTTGTCTATCCATCCATCCAACGTTAATAGGAGATAGATAGATAGATAGATAGATAGATAGATAGATAGATAGATAGATAGATAGATAGATAGATAGATAGATAGATAGATAGATAGATATACATATATTGCATGTCAAAGATACAAACTAAGAGAATATAGATTAACATACAGCAAACAGAAAATCCAAAAATGCAATATTTGTCGCCATTTAATTTTATTTTAAATTAAAAAATTAAATAACATTATGTTGTTAAATATATTCTAATTTCAATATTGTTTAAGCCATTTTCAAACTTTACAGGACTGTTGCTGCTTTCAATAGCTCCTAAGTTAGTGTGTTATTTTCCATGACATAATTCATATTTTAATGCAACTATATGTACTTTATCAGCAACACATTTCAGGTAATTGTTAAAAATAAAGAATTTAAACATTGCTTTAAATAGTTTGTGAAATTTATGATATGTAATAGTGGATTAAGGTCTGTTTTCCTGTACAACTCGCAAGAGAAAATATGTATTCGCCCTGACCAAGATGGCCGACGCAAGGTTGACACGCTCATTTGCGTCGGTCTCAAAACCTTTACGTAACTACCCAGAATGCACTTCACTGCCGCCATCTTTTTTGTTATGGTGGATGGAGATGTGCGTCTTCGCGGTCCTGTCAAGATTATAATTTGARTTTAGAATTCAACGTCTTTAATCGCTGCTTTTTGGGTTTTTTTTCTTAATATATAATTTATTTGGAAAAGAAGTTTCGAACTTGAAGGAAGCAAGATGGCGCAGTACAAAGGAGCTGCCAGTGAGGCGGGCAGAGCGATGCAGCTGATGAAGAAGCGAGAAAAAGAAAGAGAGCAACTCGAACAGCTCAAGCAGAAGATAGCAGAGGTTTGTGACTCTTCGCAATTTTTTTAATTGACATATTTTTAGTTGGTCGCGTGCAATGGGATTTATTAAAAATAACTTAAGTCTAGTTTTAATAGACAGGAGGTCAGCCCCACACAGACAGAAACCTGAAACTGAACTCTCTGCCTCCCATTCTACCTTTAGAAGCTCTAGGAGTCACAAGTAAACCTGCAATCTGAGATTGAAGGATTCTATTGGGGGGAAATGGAGCTATATGATGTTTAATATAAGGTTGAAGTCAAAACTGGACAAATATAATCTCCCATTAACTCTCATCAGAACTCAAGATCCAGTTTAAAGATTTGTTAAAACTGAAACTAAACTGCATATTTTGTGTTCATTGTTTTGCAGGATAACATGGTCAAAGCCAACATTGATAAGAAATTCTCCGCTCACTATGATGCTGTGGAGGCAGAGCTGAAGTCCAGCACAGTTGGTGAGGACAGTTTCACAGAATATAAATAAAGCAAAGCAACCTGAGTCTTTGATTTTTTTTTTCATCACATTTATTTATTTTTATTTGTGTTCAAATGTCTCGATCAGGTCTGGTGACCCTGAACGACATGAAAGCCAAGCAGGAGGCGCTGGTAAAGGAAAGAGAGAAGCAGCTGGCCAAGAAGGAGCAGTCCAAAGAACTGCAGCTGTGAGTTAACACAGATTTATCAATGAGCTGTGTCAGATCATCTAAAAAAAACAAGATAATCAGACAAAAAGTTACATTCCATGAGCGCAGTTCTTGCTTGGTTTCCAAAAATGCTGTGGCAGAAATGAGGCCATCGATCAGAGCCCATAAATCAGTTCTACTTGACCCAGTTCCTTCTAAAAGTTGCTAATTTAAATTATGTATTAATGTGAGCCGTCACATCGAAATGAGTTTTAAGTCTAAAAGTGGTATGTGGAGAAAAAGGCAAATATGTTTTGATTAAAATTTTTGCAAAAATTGCATTTTGTCAGAACATAATGAATAAATGCTTTATCAATGTTTCATTTCAATGAACTGTCTGAAATATAATCAGAAAACAAGATTTTGATGCACTTTTTTGGGCGGTACCAACAAAAAAACAGATTTTTAGGAAAAACGCCTTAAAATTTTGAGATTTTCCCTGTGAGCTAGAAATGTTTTTGTTTCTTTTCAGATGGAAAATCTCAATATTCAAATACTATCTGAAGTTTCTTCTTTAGATTGACATTAAAAATTCCCCATTAAAATTACATAAAATTAGGATTCAGAACAAGTATGGTAATATCGTAACCAACAAGACAAATGAGGTCATATCTCTGGATAAGCTTATATCAGAATGATCCAGGTATCAAAATGTAGCTTTTAAAGCAGGAATCTGAAAATGTGATTAGGTCATTTTAACCAAATTCTACTTACCGTATTTTTCGGACTATAAGCCGCACCCGCCATTTTTTTTTAAAAAATGCGTGAACATCAACATATAAGCCGCACCGGACTATAAGCCACACCCCCCACCCCCCATCAGTAAAAACAAAAACAAAACAGTACACCCAAAATTGTGGTCAAAAAAGTGAATTCAACGTCACAATTATTTTTAAGAAAAAGGTTGGCAAGTTCACCGGAATAAAATAATGATAATAATAATAATAATAATAATAATAATAATAATAATAATAATAATAATAATAATAAACTCTCGGAAAAAAAGGCGAGATGTCTGGAATTAAAACATAAAAAGCAAACCTTTAGAAATTACCGGTAAAGTTCGGAGGAATACGGTTCATTCAACTGACCTTATTTTGGTAGTTTTCTTTAACCGTTTCTGGTCCAACAAAAAGTCTCATTCATCGTCCTCAGGCGCACTGAAAACATCGAAATCCTCCTCTTCAGTGTCGGAGTTAAACAAGCTGCGTCACACAGCGGTACCTGTTCAGTTTCTGTGTCGCTGTCCTCCTGGGCTGGCTCTGAAGCTGTGGTGTCCTCTTCACGTAGCAGTCCAGCCTTTCAGAACCCATTTGTGATGTGGACTCGTTCACTCTGCTCCATGCTGTTAGAATCCACTGACAGACATCAGGAAATGTCGCTCTTCTCATTCGGCCAGTTTTTGTGAATGATTTATCCCTGTCAGTCAGCTGCTGGGAAAGCCCTCCCCCTCCAGCATACATCACTGCATGGGATTCCTTCCCCGGGGAGCAATGCAGAAAAAAAAAGGTCAGCGGCTCTTCACTCGACGTTTATCCACAAACTGGTCCTGGATTAAGCTCCAAAGTTTTTGTCAGATTCCACTGTGAAAAATGTCTGTTTTATCCCCTTTTATGAGTTTTTGGCCATTGACTAGCTTTAAATCGCTGCTTCCTGGTACAACAGTCGGCTCTGGAAGGATAGCTTTTTTCTTCTTTTTTTTTTCCTTTCTTTTTTGAAGCGAGTGGTTGAAGCAAATAGAGCATAAGAGCCCCCTGGTGGCTGAAGAAAAAAATCCACGTATAAGCCGCACCGGACTATAAGCTGCATGGTTCAAAGTTCAGGAAAAAAGTCGCGGCTTATAGTCCAAAAAATACGGTACTCAAGTAAAGTACAGATACCCAAAATTTCTACTTAGTGCAGTAACAAAGTATTTGTAGTTACTTTAAAACTCTGAGGCCGAATAGGTTGTAAGAACCGCTCTGAAGCAGGTGGGGACCACCTGATGGGAGGTCTGTGAACTCGCTGATTTCACTGAGTCGTTTCATCGAAAATTGAAAAGCTTTTTTCTTTAACTATGAAACAGAAAGTCGACTGATTATAAACAGTTTAACCACTTCTTATAATGAAAGATTTATGTTTGTTTTTAATAGCTGGGCTTCCAGTTTAAACACGACCTAAAAGAAAAGTTGTTTCTCTGAACGTGCTGATTTTTAAACCTGTTTGGCGAGCCGGCCAGGTGTTTCTGCTGGCTCTGAATTTTCAGCTGGTGCAGTTATCAGTTTGACGTTAATTACTAATCTTTTAAAGCAGACAACAGAAGGAGTGGTTTAACATTCAGCAATGTTGAAATCTTGGAAAAATTAGCTCCGGTTCGCACGACTTGACAGTTGAAGATAAGCAGATTAAACCTAAACAGGCGTGGACGCCTCCAGGTGATGCTTTCTGTAGGAAGACTGGAGCTACGATGTGGGTTTTTACCCTCAGGGTTCAGATGATCAAATTAATTTTACTGATGTTTTTATGTCGAAAAAATGTAAACACAGACAATAGACATGATGAGGCTGGCCGCTGTTTAGGTCTTTCAGCACTACAGCGATGAAGAGGAGAAGAGATTTCCCACAAAACACACCACTGTCTGAAAACCAACATCCTGTGTTTCTGCTCACTAAGTCAAGCATTTTACTTTCTTTACAGCAAGCTTGAAAAACAGAAAGAGAAGAAGAGAAAGGAGGAACAGAAAAGAAAAATCGCCAGTTTATCTTTTAATCCTGATGATGAGGAGGAAGAGGAAGAAGATGATGATACTGATGAGGACAAGAATGAAGAGGAAGAACTTGATTGTGAGTATTTGATGTTTGGGATCTCGCAAACTTCAGCCCTTTTTAAGCTTTTCGAGTTTGAGCCTCAATAACAAACTGATGAACTTTTTCCAAGAAAAGAAGGGCTGCCGGACTTTAAAAGACAATTTTTTTAAACTAATAAATCTGACGTCCCCAATAGCAGGAGGCTATATCTGTTCATAAGCCAGGTATTGATCTGATTAATGATAGACCGGCACCGCTAACTGAGAGTCCAGCGCTGGCAAATGAAGAGACTTTTCATTTGAGTTAGCATTGCTGAGGCTAGCAACTAGCATGGATAAGCTGGTGTTAGCATCAGAGAGGCTAGTGACTTGCATAGATAAGCTGGTGTTAGCATCGGAGAGGCTAGAAACTAGCATGGATAAGCTGGCATTAGCATCGAAGAGGCTAGTGAGTAGCATGGATAAGCTGGCATTAACATTGGAGAGGCTAGCAACTAGCATGGATAAGCTGATCTAGCATTGGAGAGGCTAGTGACTAGCATGGATAAGCTGGCATTAGCATTGGAGAGGTTAGTGACTAGCATGGATAAGCTGGTGTTAGCATCAGAGAGGCTAGCGACTAGCATAGATAAGCTGGTGTTAGCATCGGTGAGACTAGATACTAGCATGGATAAGCTGGTGTTAGCATCGGAGAGGCTAGAGACTAGCATGGATAAGCTGGCGTTAGCATCGGAGAGGCTAGTGACTAGCATGGATAAGCTGGCGTTAGCATTGGAGAGGCTAGTGACTAGCGTGGATAAGCTGGCATTAGCATCGGAGAGGCTAGTGAATAGCATGGATAAGCTGGCGTTAGCATCGGAGAGGCTAGCAACTAGCACGCCTAGGCTGCTCACCTACTTTATTAGACACTTTTTTTAATAAAGGAAAACTTAATCATCAAAAATGTTTAACATACAAAAACTATAAACAACATGCAGTGACTGGTGTTCCTGAGACAAAATTTACTGTTCAACATGACATCAAGCATAAATATTAAACATAAAACATATTACTGTGAAGCAGACAGCTTTTGTTGCCACCTGCTAATGCAAATGAATAGTCTCCTTCTGATTTGCCAGTGTCAGCCTCTCAGTTACCGGAACCAGCTGCGCAGTTAGCGGTGCCAGCCTATCAATAATCAGATCAATAGCTGATTTAGGATTAGATAAAGTCTTAATTTTGGCCCTCATACTGCGCCATACTGTCCTGCATGTTTTAGCCTTTTCACTGCTTCGACACATCTAATTCAGATAATAAATTCCTCAGAATGTAAAGTTTTATCACCCAGTCTCCTTTTCTCCAGCTCCTTCACTCACCAACATCGTTTCCTACAGGTGGTCCAGTTAAGAAGAAGAAACTAGGAAAGAACCCAGATGTGGACACAAGTTTTCTTCCAGATCGAGACAGAGAGGTAAAGGACATTAGTATTTTTAGCTGCATCATCATAAACCCTATTTATAAATAGAAACACTGTTTTTTTCTAATTTTTATCTTTTATTTTTGCTGCTTCTGGTTTCCAGGAACAGGAGAATCTCCTCAGAGAGGCGCTCCGACAGGAGTGGGAGCTGAAACAGGAGAAGATTAAGAGTGAGCGTCAGAATTAGCGTTGATGTTTTGATGATATTTTGTCCTTCCTGTTATAATTTTCTCTGTATAATTTCGGTTTGTTGTCTTTAGATGAGGAGATAGAAATTACCTTCAGTTACTGGGACGGTTCTGGACATCGGAAAACCGTGAAGGTGCACTGAGATATACGTTATTAAAAAAACTATACTGGGATTTTTTTTAAATAATTAAGTAACTCAGATTTTATGGCCTGAAAAAACTTTTGAGACACTTTTTTTGTTGTTGTTGTTTTTGTTGTAACATGCTGTGCACCATGTGTGTTTCTCCTGCAGATGAAGAAGGGAAACACCATCCAGAACTTCCTGCAGAAGGCCCTGGAGGTCCTTAGGAAGGATTTCAGCGAGCTCAGGTGAGTCCAAACATTAAAGCTGGTTTAATAAAGACAGAAAATGTTCATTTCTAAATCTCCTGCAGTGTGTTCTTTATATAACAAGAAGATATTATCAAAAGAATTCTGGGGAATTTGACCAAATTAGCTAAAGGACTGAGATTTACATGGATGTACAAAGGATAAACATTAGCCTGGGACTATCAAACGGCTAATTCTGATAAAAAAAAAAAAAAGGTAGAAAATAATATTTATATTCCCAATTGTAATTTACAATGGACTATTATTATCATCTAATATATATTATTTATAGCCTGTTAGGTAATTTGTTTTCAGGAGGCGCTGGGGGGGCCTCAGAAACCTGGAGTGATAAAAAAGAAAAGTAATTTAATAAATGTTTTAAATCGTTAGCATAAATTTAATATGCTTTTCAATCATTATAAAATATTATTTTGAAGTATTTAAGAGTTTGATTTCTTATATACATATCTATGGTGATATAG
>NW_013952706.1:18806-27907 GCF_001266775.1 Austrofundulus limnaeus
ATTTATTTTTTTGTGGCTTTAAAAGGATATTTTTTCATATTAGCCGAATTCTTGCAAACCCACTTTACTGCTTACATCTTAACAATTTGGAAAGTTTTTGCTTATATGAGAACTGTGAGAGGAATTTTCTTGTTGAACTGGATGTTCTTCTGGGCTGTTTTGAATTAAATTTTTATCATTCTCGTTTAGAATTTAAGTCAAAACAGCTCATTTTTTTGCAAATAAATCTCAAAAACTGGATTATCCCAAAACACTCAGGGTAATAAAATAATATGTTTTATTTATAGTGACCTTTTTCATCTTGTGATCTCAAAGGACTAGAAACTGGGCAAGCAATCACAATGAAATCAGATTAAAATTAATTCATTAAAATCAATCAAAAAAGAAATAAAATCTCATGAACCAAAAATTTTGCTAAAAGGAATCATGTTTTTATAGCCTTGTTTTAATGAGAGATTATTTTTTTATAACATCAATCATTTCTTTTTTTGTGTTTAGTAAATGATAATTTTTTCTCCACAGGTCCTTTGTTCAGCTTCGACGTCCACGACGACATCCGACTGGTGAACGACGCCACCGTGGAGAAAGATGAGGTGAGGATTTTCAAAATAAGAGCAGATTAGAACAAGTTAGGCACTTGGATTAATGCTTCGTCCGACCCCAGCAGTGCATTGGTCAGCTTTTTGTGATCATCAGTCACTCGTTTTAGACCCCCCTTATCATTTATAAATCTATCAAAATGTTGTATCTACTTTGTTTTCTGCTTTATTTTGAAAATTGTTGCGAAATTGTGACGCACTTTATGTCTACAGGGCTCCGTGATTTTTATTTTTTTTATGGTGTTATGGAAGTAATGCAGAACTAGCTTCCTAATTTTCCACCTTTGATGACCTCTAAATCCTTAATGGGTGGTCCAGTTAAAAAAACAGTTTTGGTATCGGCACATAGAGCCTTACAAGTAAAAAAAAAAAAAGGAAAAACAGCTCTAAAATAAGTAAAAAAAAGTTTATCCAAGTCTTTAAACAAGTGTGTGCTCGGATCCTAACAAAGCAGTTTCACTAAATTGTTAATTTGTTTTTTATTTCTAAAAACACATGGGGCACAATGAACTAATAAAGCAAACAGAAACTAAAATATATATATATTCCCATGGCGTTTAAGGGTTGAAATGACATTAAATTATCTTTTAAAACAGCATGGGATTTATGAGGGGGGTCCCTGGAATTTTTTTGCCCTTGTAAAGGGTCCCCAGACCCAAAACGTTTGAGAACTCCTGCTTTAAACAGTCCTAAGTTTACTCAAAACTCGTAGAAACCCTGTTTGATTAAATCGTGTGGAATGTGACCCAAACTCATCTCCAACCACTGGATTGTGACACCTCAGATGTAATTACTGGACGCACATCTATAACCCAATTGTGTTCAGTTTTATTTCTTACACTGTTGTATTTTATGTCTAAAGTCTCATGCAGGTAAAGTGGTGCTGAGGAGCTGGTACGAGAAGAACAAACACATTTTTCCTGCGAGTCGCTGGGAGCCGTACGACCCCGAGAAGAAATGGGACAAATATACGGTGAGACACAGTTTATGTTGCTCACTTCCATCTGAAAGAAACAATCGTTTGTAAAATATTACAAAGAAAGTCGTTTTATTTTCAATCTTAAAACCTTTAAATTCAGGGGAAGTTTCTCCATTCGGAGGATTTATAATTCGCTTGTTGTTGCTGGAAATATTTGTTTGATGGTAACAGGGGCATCGCTTCCAAAGTGAGACTTATTCTTCTCGTGCACCTGTTCCAAATGGCTCCGATTGGGGGTAAAAAGCCAACAGTAATAACCTTTGTTCTGGTTCCAAACGTCTGCGTGCCAGGCTTTCAGGAGCACGATCAGTCTCGCAGCCAGATAAACAGCTCGACGTCTGGCATGAACGTCTCGTCCTTGAAGGCGGAAAATGCTAAATTTGACTTGCAGAGGCACGCTGCGAGAGATCAGACAACTTTCTTTGTTCTTTTAATGAACTTTGGAAGAAACGGGACGTGTATTATTGCACGTCTACAAGCAGGTTTGCTCTTTTTGTAAGATGCTGGGGCTGGCACACTTTTCTGCAGACTCACTGTAGTGACTTGAACTTATTAGTTTAACCTCAGTTTCCCCAGGCTCTTGCAAAGATTACTTTACTTCCAATAGAACGACTTGAATTTAAAAATGTCCTGATGCGTCTCAGTAATCCAGGTAAAAAATCAAAAAGAAAAAAATAGTATAGGTCCTCTGGACGGGTTCTTCTCTAATGAAACGTTTCGTCTCTCCTCCAAGAGACTTCTTCAGTCTGAGAGTTTCAGGCAAAATTCAGGCTTTTAAGCKCTGCCTCCATGTGACTGATACATCACATGGTTATCGTTGACACTTAATTAACACCTATTGTTAACAGAGGGTGGAATGAAACTGGCAATAGCAGCACTGTAGGAGGGGGATAACTGAAAACGGAGGCCTCCACCTCTGTTTAATGATGGACGGTCTTTCTTCACAAAAATGGCTTCTTTTACTCCTCTCTCATCATTGCCATTCAACAGCAATGTTGTATATGCTGTTAAGTACCAGGAGGACTGCGACCAGTTATACATCAGGGAAACAAAGCAGCCACTGTTCAAAAGAATGTCCCAACACAGACGAGCTACATCTAATGGCCAGAACGCTGCAGTTTTCACTCATTTACAGGCCAGCGGTCACTCTTTCAGAGATGAGGATGTTCTCATTCTTGATAGAGAGGAACGTTGGTTTGAGAGAGGAGTAAAAGAAGCCATTTTTGTGAAGAAAGACCGTCCATCATTAAACAGAGGTGGAGGCCTCCGTTTTCAGTTGTCCCCCTCCTACAGTGCTGCTATTGCCAGTATCACTCCACCCCCTGTTAACAATAGGTGTTAATTAGGTGTCAACGATAGCCATGTGATGTGAATATCAGTCACATGGAGGCAGGGCTTAAAAGCCTGAATTTAGCCTGAAACTCTCAGACCGAAGAAGTCTCTTGGAGGAGAGACGAAACGTTTCATTAGAGAAGAACCCGTCCAGAAGACCTATACTATTTTTTTCCTTTTTTTTTTGACTTGGATTTAGTGCCAAACTTTTACCACATACTGAAAACAAACAAACAAAACAAAAAAGAGGCACATTAGTGATCAGCAGCCCTGATGCTTAAAATTTAGTTTTCCATGCAGTTTTAAGAAGCGTCTTCTCCAATAAGAACTGAAGCTTAATACGAGGAACTATTTCTTTCTATCACATTTCGCAGTGTTTTAATGTGACACCTGCCCTCTGATGAGCGCCGACACAAAACCTGTGCAGAGCCACACCTGCTGAACTAGCTGGGTGTGTTTACCCCGGCACAACAGCGGGGAGCAGATTTTATAGACCAGCTGGACCAGATGGCTCTCAGTGGAGAAAGTGGACCGTAATTTGCTGATTAAATCCATGACAGATGAATATTTTTTTTGAATCCAGCTCTGAAGAATGTGTCGTATTAATTGAAACAAGAGGCTATAAAAACATCAGAAAGCGCCCAAAAATGAAACGACCTCGTCAATAAAAAGTGCGGAACAGATGACTTCTTAATCGTAATAAAAGTAGAGCTTGTGACTTTGATTTTTTTTCCTTTTCAGATTCGATGATCGTCAGAATCGAGCTCTGGAGTCCTCATGGAAATCTTTTGTTCTTTCCCTCTCATTCATAGTTTCATAATCTGAGCTGTTTTTCTTTTGTAATTTAGTACTCTGCTGTAAATAACCACAAATTATTGTGTCAGTAAATACGACAGAGTATAAGGGCCACACAACAAGTTTTTTTATTTTTTTAATTACGAGAAAAAAGTCGTAACATTATGAGAAAAAAGTTGTAACATTGCAAGAAAAAAGTCATAATATTATGAGAAAAAAGTCATAACATTATGGGAAAAAAGTCGTAATATTACAAGAAATAAAGTCGTAAATGTGGGAAAAAATTCGTAATATTACAAGAAATAAAGTCGTAATATTACGACATTAAAGTCATAATATTATGAGAATAAAATCATAACTTAATGAGAAATAGTCATAATATTATGAGGAAAAAGTCGTAATATTACAACATTAGTCATAATATTATGAGAATAAAGTCGCAACTTTATGAGAAATAACGTCATAATACTATGACATTACAGTCGTAATATTGCGAGAAAAAAAGTCATAATATTATGAGAATAATGGTGTAACATTACGCAAAATAAAGCTGTAACATTACGAGAAAAAAGACATAACCTTTACATGAAAAAGCTGTGTTACTACTGCATTAAAATAAGGAATGTTGGAGAAAATGAGCAAAAAATCAGGACCGGAAAATGGATTTTATGTCTTTATCATAATATTATGACTTTTTTTCTTGTAATATTACAACTTTAATCTCATATTGATACGACTTTAATCCCATAATATTATAACTTTAATCTCGTAATTGAAAAAAAAGAAAATCTTGTTGTGTGGCCCAATACTCTGTAAGTAAATAACTCAGAAATACTAAGAAAAAAAAGTGTTGTATCGTCTGTACTTAATAAACACGACTGTGACTAATTGGTTTTTGTTTCTCAAAGTGTTTACGGTGAGTTTAGGGTTTCTGGTTAAACCGTTCGATCCTGCAGGATAAAATCTTCTGGCAGTGTAAGTGTCAGAACACGCTGAGGAGAAACTCTCAAGCTGCTCGTCTCTGTCTGTGGCCCCGGGACACCACTCCCTTGCGTGTCCCTCCTCCCAGTTTTTTTTTTTTTTGTACTTTTGCACACAGTTAAAAACAATCTTGTTGTCAGTTGTCTTGGGGAAACGTCATGCTGGCAGCGGCAGCATGTGGAGGGCAGTTGTAGTTTTGTTCCAGCTTTGGGCTCTCGCTCGGCCGGACGCTGCAGCTGTGGCCCCTCAGGACTGCAGTCTGGAATGTATCCGTCAGGTAGGTGCTCCTCTAAATGAAGGTTTTCCTCCTGTAAGCAAGATGTTACCTGTAACAGTAAGAATATTTACCACTATTACTAGAAGGACTGACTTTTTTTTCCATGTCATTTCAGCCACGTATGATTCGTAGAGCTAGTTAAAATCCTGTCCGTCCTTAGACGCGTACCTTTCCAGTTCAATACAGCTTGAAGTTCCAAGTGAGGGAGCAGTCATTGTTCTGCAACCAAGTCTGATGGTCCTCCTGGTGTGAACAATTCTGTGTAAATTTCACGTACACACGATTTGGCATTCATTTCTGACAGACGCTACGACGTCTGTGCAGAAGATTTTCAACTTCTCAGACTCTCATAAACCCTGGAATAATGTATCAAACATTTAGGACTAACATCTGGAATAAGTAGTCAAATTTGTCCTGTTAAAATAGTCTGAACTTCGTATTGTTTATATTTTTTTGGATTTGTTAGAACTGGATGTGGATGATAAGAAATATATTTTCCAAACAATAGAAATTAGATTTTCTAAAAATCATTTGCAAACACTGGCAGAGGGTTTTCCCCATTTAAAATGTGACACTTTGACCATTATGTCCTCTTTTGTTTCATCCTAACATGTCAAGCTTTGAGTTCTCATCTACAAACTGAAAACAGGCGAATTCATCAATCTTAGGGCTAAATATTTTACTTTTTAAACCTTTTATTCTGTATTAAAAGAATGAGGCAGCAAGAGGTATAAAATACTCATTATTTGCTTTTGCCCTCTAAACTGAAGACAGTTTAAAGCATTGGATGAAATAATTATGGTCTTTATATTGTTAAAGTTGCTTTAAAGTTTTAAAAACGATATGTGAAGATGAGGTCTGAGAATGTGAGGTTTTCTCCTCTAACCTTTTGAGAAAACTAAAAGTCTGTCCAGGTGTCAATAATTAAATAAATAAATAAACTCAAACTGTTACACAGAGGCACAGCTGGATGAACGAGCATCGATCGTAGAAAAAACATTTTATAGAAAGTTTTGCACAGATCCAGGCTTACGTAGTGAGAACTGTTGCTCAAAACGGACAAATTATGTTTTTATGTAACTCGGTGTTGGTCTACATATTTAAAGTCTTGTTGAATTTTTATACAAGTCTGGCAAAAAAAAAATAGGTCACAAAAATCCATTTTGCCCTTATTAAAACTAAAAAGTGGAACAAAAAAGAAAAAATAGTATAGGTCTTCTGGACGGGTTCTTCTCTAATGAAACGTTTCGTCTCTCCTCCAAGAGACTTCTTCAGTCTGAGAGTTTCAGGCTAAATTCAGGCTTTTAAGCCCTGCCTCCAGGTGACTGATACTCACATCACATGTCTATCGTTGACACCTAATTAACACCTATTGTTAACAGGGGGTGGAGTGATACTGGCAATAGCAGCACTGTAGGAGGGGGACAGCTGAAAACGGAAGCCTCCACCTCTGCTTAATGATGGACGGTCTTTCTTCACAAAAATGMCTTCTTTTACTCCTCTCTCAAACCAACGTTCCTCTCTATCAAGAATGAGAACATCCTCATCTCTGAAAGAGTGACCGCTGGCCTGTAAATGAGTGAAAACTGCAGAGTTCTGGCCATTAGATGTAGCTCGTCTGTGTTGGGACATTCTTTTGAACAGTGGCTGCTTTGTTTCCCCGATGTATAACTGGTCCTCCTGGCACTTAACAGCATATACAACATTGCTCTGTTTGTGCCGGGGCACCGGATCTTTGGGGTGAACCAGCCTTTGCCGTAATGTGTTTTGGGGTTTGAAAGCTACTGGGACATCATGTTTAGAAAATAAACGTCTCAGTTTCTCCGAAACACCCGCAACACACAAACGCGTTCAGAGATGAGGATGTTCTCATTCTTGATAGAGAGGAACGTTGGTTTGAGAGAGGAGTAAAAGAAGACATTTTTGTGAAGAAAGACCGTCCATCATTAAACAGAGGCAGAGGCCTCCGTTTTCAGTTGTCCCCCTCCTACAGTGCTGCTATTGCCAGTATCACTCCACCCCTGTTAACAATAGGTGTTAATTAGGTGTCAACGATAGCCATGTGATGTATCAGTCACATGGAGGCAGTGCTTAAAAGCCTGAATTTTGCCTGAAACTCTCAGACTGAAGAAGTCTCTTGGAGGAGAGACGAAATGTTTCATTAGAGAAGAACCCGTCCAGAAGACCTATACAGTTTTTTCTTTTTGATTTTTTACCTGGATTACTGAGATGCATCAGGACATAAAAAGTGGAACGTTTTTAATCCTGATTCTGGTGATAAACCATATTTAGATATAAACTCTCATTCAAAACTGGTGTTTTTCTATTTTTACTCAAATATACTTTGTTATTTAATGAACCCTCAGTGCTGAATTCGCCCCACATTTGATTCAAATCAAAGTTTTTGTGGAATAAATTTCAAAGAGCTGCTTTCCAATAAAACTGGAAAATGGCCTAAATTTTTTTATACGACTCAGCTGAACCCCACAGAGCGACACAGAAAAATACCCTAAAGAAACCAGTATAAAATAATGACTCCACATTTTAAAAAATGACATTTTAAATGACATTTCAGTGGAGGTTTCGATCATTACGACATGAAACTTTGTCTTATATTACAGATGTGGTGACAGTTAAAGTTTCCAGCTGTTAAAGGTTTTCAGTAAACCTGCGTATATTCATAAATCAAATTTTATTGTTGGAAAAAAATGTTTCTCTGCCAGAATTTATCTGACTAAAATGGAAAATGATGGAAAAAACAAGATTTAAATCAGTTTTGGGTATGTAAATTTCAGAATTTTTATTTGTTTTTTTTAAAGATGAATCATCAAAGCGCAGCTGCAAAATGTTTAGTTGTGACAGATCTGATTGTTCTGTTCTTATAGTTGTATAAATGAAAAGTGACAAAGCAAAAGTTCAAAAGTCCAGGGGCTTGATATTTGATTTAAAATGGAAAATCTGCAGGGAGGAAGAGAAGTGCCAGTAGATGATATTTCAGATTTTTTTTTAAGCTCGGCCAGAGTCGAATGCTTTTTCATTTTAAATCAGCCACATTTCTGGATCAAACAGCATCCTAACCACAAATCTGAGCCTTATTTTTGTCTGTGAAACTTCATGCATGTAAACATCTGTAACATCTGATCACAGTGGGGGGAAAAATGCAGTTAAGATGAAATTTGGCTCCAAAAGGATTTTCTTGTGTGCAGGGACGACCTGCATGTGAATACTGCAGAGTGACCAGGGAGGACATCAAGCAGGCTCTGGGTTTAAACTCCATCCGCTCGTTTGGAAGTAAGATTCAGACAGACTGCAGGGATCTTTGTCTCTCTGAGCCGTCAACAAACTGCCTGAACATTAAAGATTATTAATTTGTTTTTACTGGAACTGCAACAGACAGGGTAGTAGTTACATTTACTTGAGTAACTTTATGGAAAAAAAAAGTACTTTTAGGAGTTTTACTACACCTTGCTGTTTGCTTTACTTGAGAAATATTAATCAAGTAGGAAGTATCACTACACTTACTTGAGTAAAATTTCTGAATACTTTACACACTTTCTATAAAACCATATGGGTACCACTTTACAATAAGACACCTCACATAATTTACATTTAATATTGTATTACTGCAGTATACATATCCACAACTACCAAAGGGAGCCTAACTTCACTGAATAAACTTCACTGTATGTAACTAACTAAATAATAAAGTAAATAACTAAATGAAACAGCTAAACATAACTTCACTGAATGAAGAACAAACATGTTTTAGGCAGAAATGCACCAGAGAGACGCAAACAGTTTATTACAGTGAGACCTCCTGTGTGTGTTTATAGAAATAATAGTTTCATAATGAGAAAACTTTAACTTGGAAAGGTGCTTCTTCTGCTGGAGTTTCTTATTTTGTGATCGTGTTATTTATCTGTATTAATTTTCTTCAATTTAGTCTTTAAAAACGTCAGAATTTTCACACAACTTTCTATTTTCTTTTAAATCACATGATCTGTTTCTTTAAAAAAGCTTTGAAAAATAAACACACACACACACACATATGTAAATTTATGTGTATATGCATATGTAAATATATGTGTATATATGTATATGTGTGTATATATATATAAATATACAGTATGTGTATATA
>NW_013952706.1:30174-34000 GCF_001266775.1 Austrofundulus limnaeus
AATATATGAGTTTGTATGTAATGTATGAATATAATATACAAGTTTCACTTTTTAAATGGAATTACTGAAATAAATCTACTTTTTCATGATATTCTAATTTTATGACCAGCACCTGTAGATTCTAATTAGTCTTTTAAATCACATATCAATTCAATTCAAAAATACTTTATTGATCCAAGAGGGAAATTAGGTCAGATCAAAAGGGTCTGTAAACATTAAAGCAAACAGCTGAACACGGCGCTGTAATTTTCTTTTTTCAATGACATAAAATGGGCATTACACTGAATTATTGCCATATGTGTAGACTGTAATATTGTTTATAATAACTCCCAGAAGTTTGACGACTTTAACTTGTTCAATTTGTTATCAAAGAAAACATCTGGACCTTCTGAAACTTGAGACGTTGAAACTGAATCAAACAATCAAACTGAATCTTTTTTAAGACCTGAAAAATGTTGTCTAATCAGACTTAAGTGTAATCATGTGAAAATTAGGGGTGCAGAGGGTGCTGCAACATGCATACAAAAGGACATGCATGTCCAAATACGTAGTTACACAATAAAATAATTTATGAAAACAGATGTTAAAGCTGCATATTATATCTGGTTTAACTCAAAATGAGAGGGTTCAGAAAGCGGTAAACTGATTATAAAGAAGTTAAAAGAAGTCGCGGGTGTGTGACAGCGTTTTAAAACAACAGGCACTAAAATAAACTTTGTTGTTTCGCCACAGGGATCACCTTCCTGAGAGGCTTTCAGGTTTCGGTTCAGGCTTTGGGAAGCTTCACTTTCTCCTGTCAGCTGTTCCTCTTTCACCGGAACGTTTCCCTCTCACCATCAGACACTCAAACGGTACGAAAACTGGGTTTTTACTTCTTCACCTGTGCTCCTTCGTTGAGGCTCTCATTATTCTAAATCAGGGGTCTCCAACCTTCTTTTCTTTAAGAGCTACTTTTTGCGACATTTAATTTTAAACTTAAACCATTGGAATAAGCTTGTTTTGCACAAAAAACATTGTGCCTCATGCAAAAACATGTTCGTATTCTTATCCTAAATTTCTCTTACTTTTGTTCGTATGAAGGGTTCGTACGAACATGTCACGTCAGATTCAATAAACTCTTCTATCTTCAGGAAAAGTGTGTAAATGAGCTGCGTAAACATGATGAATTACACCTTTTCGTATCCAGCTGCTCGTGCACGCGGAGAAGTTGTTTACATAATTACCACCCCAAAAACACCATATAAGGATATAAGTTTCCTGCTCCACATACCAGGATGTGTCCATTCATCAATGACATCGCAAAGTAAAAAAAAATAAGAACTTTACGAGTTCGGAGATTGTAGTCCTGCTCTCCGAGATCGAGAAAAGAAAATCTGTTCTCTTTAGCAGCGTCAGCTGTGGAATTAAAGGAGCTGCTTAAAGGAAGGAAATGTGCTGTTAATGTTGTGTCTCCTGTGGGTCGTTTCAGTCACAGAAATAAAAATCTAAATCATATTCATCAATCTCTAGTCCTGCTCCGGTTTTTCTTTGGTCAAATATTTTTTGTTTAAGTGTAAACAACTGTGTTTACATTTATTCAGAAGAAGGGCAGTCGCACACCGTTACCCCCCCTCCCGGCTGTAGCAAGTGACAGATGCGGTTCTGAAAAGACGCATTTTAAAACATCTCCAAACTTCAATTAATGCATAGTTGAAGTTGTTTTTTTAGTTTGTGATCTTCATATTAATATTGTAGTGTTTTATACAACAGCATTAAAAGACAATGTATCTTAATCTAATCAATTTATGTCATTAAAATCTAATTTCAGTTCAAACAGAATAACCTACTGTCAACATAATTATGGAGTGTGATTTATTTTCAACTCAAAATATCTTCAAACTAATGAAATATAAAGTTATTAGTGAAGAAAACCCGTCTGGATAACAGCAGACTGACTGCTGGTAAAAWATACGACAGGTCTGGACCACTCTTGAATTTTATTCGTATCTGAAAAAAATCGTAGAATATGAAAACATTGGTGAATGCCACAAATTCTCCTAAATCACTCGTACGCACAACTTAAGAACAAATCTGTGCGTACCAACGGTTCTTGCATGAGGCCCATTGACTTCAATTCATATGAAACCACCACAAAGAACACTGAATTAACATGAATGTGCTTTTTGTGTTTATCCACTCATATTGTAGTGTATTTCACACTAACTTAGGGTTTAACTGCAACAGATTTGTGCACAAATAACATCGGGCGACGGGTCTCCGATTTTTTTTTTCCGCATTGTAGAATCCAGCGGGAAGAAACCCCCTTTAGTGACATATACCGCAGCGGGAGGGGCTCCCCAGGAGCTTGGCACAGTGTGTCTCAAGGGGTTATGAAAGGTGTGCGCGAAAATGAACGCCAAACAACCACGTAACCGCGTGTCGTCTGCCGATCGACCACACTGAGCATGAACTGTTTGATTGACAACCAAGGAGAAGGGACATCAGATTGACTGAAATTAAATGAAAGCTTGTTTGACAAATAAAATTTTGCTTCTTCTAATTTTTCACAAGCACTGAAGAGCTACTTTAAACAAGCTCACGAGCTACCGGTTGGAGACCCCTGTTCTAAATGGTGCAGTGCTGAGACGATGCTGTAAAGACTTAATCTTTGCTTTACTTTGGAAATAAATCCACGTCTTTCATCTTTCACAGTTGTACAAGTCTGACCCGTTCACCGGCCTCTCCCTGGGATCCCAGTACGCTGTAACGGTCATGGCTCTGCCAGTTCCGGAGCAATGGGAGAAGTTTTATCAGACCAAGTTCTTCTCTACTCGCTGTAAGAGCTATCAGCAATGTGTGACCCTTCTAGTTTAAAATCTTAAATCATTCTTTTATGTTTTTGGTGTGTTGCCTTTGGTTTTTCCTTTAAAAGTCAAAAACATCCTTATTTATCTACAGCTTGTGCAGAGAAGAACGGTCTTGATCAGTGCAAACAAGGTGAGACAAACTCTTCATCTGTCCTCCTGTGGGTGCGATCTCATGAATTTCTCATCGTGTGGTCTGCAGACTGGTACCCGAAACACGTTGAGGTCCAGCAGGAAGGGTCGGTCATCACGGTGACCTTTAACTTGGCTCCACCCAGCCTGGGCATCAGGAGCTACTTCTGTCTGTGTTACGCCAGCGGCATGAAGAAGTACACCGACGTAGAACCTGTGAGTGGGTTTATTTTAGTGCCGTTTCAAAAGGTCTGAGCCTGGAGGTTTGCAAAAACATGACCTATAAACCAACAACA
Source organism: Austrofundulus limnaeus (assembly GCF_001266775.1). NCBI lineage: Eukaryota > Metazoa > Chordata > Actinopteri > Cyprinodontiformes > Rivulidae > Austrofundulus > Austrofundulus limnaeus. Next base: position 33,446 of record NW_013952706.1, read on the forward strand.
GGAAACCTGCATTCTGCCTAAAGAAAACCCTTCTAATTTAACACTTTTGCGTATTTCTGTGCATTCTTTCTGATCCTAGAGAATAAAACAGTTGTTTTATGTGAATTTATTATTTGTTATTTTGATTTTCCTCAGGATCTCTCCGTAAACAAAACTCATCACTGCCTTCAGCTGACTGGCCTTCGAGAAGGAGTCACCTACTCTTGTGAGGTACCTTCGACCCTTTTTCCCGCCAAAAGGCAGCTCCAAGTGTTTTAATGTCTTTAAATATAACAGTGTAGCATTTATGTTGGACTGAGAGGCTCAAATGAATGAATCAGTTTATAATTTTCAAGATCAAAAACTGAATTTTATTGCTTAATGTTTTCTTCCGTCACAGATTGGAGCAAATGAAATCGACGCAGTGAGGAAAACCTTCAATTTTCACGTCCTCCCCACCCAGAAAGGTAGGAGGCTGCTGCTGCTTCTGATTAATAAGGCTGTGTATTGGCAAGAATTTGGCGATATGATACATATCATGACAGAGGGGTCACGATACGATATATCCCGATATAT
>NW_013952706.1:34220-45005 GCF_001266775.1 Austrofundulus limnaeus
AGATAGACGCATGGCTATATGCATAACGTGAAAGCTGACTACAGTTGGAAAAAAGAGCACACAAGACACTTAATTTGTCTTAAAATACAGACATTCTGATAAATAAGTAACTGTTTGTAACCTTACCTCAGCTTAGAAGGCAGAGGGTGTCGGTCTTTTCTGCTCAGATTCAGCTATCGGAGCATGAAGCTAATGTTTACTTACAATGCTAATGCTACCCTTACTCTCTGGCGCTCAAGAGGTAGAGGAGCCAAGTGGCTGGCTCACTGCTGCCAACTAGTGGTCAGAGGCTGAACTACAACATAAAAATGAATGGCTGGCAGGAATGTTGACGTTTTAAACGTTAATAAAAATTAATACAGGGCTTTAGAATATCGATACAGTATCGGGAAATGAAATATCGCGATATTTCAGTGTATCGATATTTTCTTACACCCCTACTGATTAATCGTGGAAGTTTCCAAGCTGTTCACCTTTTGCTACAAAAACAGAAAGTGACGTTATGACTGTAAATAACGTCCGTTTGTCAGTTGTGACTGCTGCCAAGAGTCATGCATTAGTGAGCACAGTGCTGACTTTTCTATTCAGCACTTACGCTATTATTATTAAAAAGTAACAGACTCCACTTCCACCAATATAAATTACAGTTAATTTTATATTCTGCTAATGATTTTTGAACATGTTGCACTTCAAACTAAACAAACACAAAGAAATGGTCTTTAACAGGTAGCAACCATATGCTGAGCCACGCAGTACCTTGTGCAAGCAGGTGATGATGGGTCACATGGTGACATCATCCTCACTTTTTATTTTTCTTCTCCCGTGCTGTCAGTTCTGGCTCCGCCTCTTGGCTCTGCTCAAACAAATTATTTTCTAAAAGCTCACCCCTGAACGCGATGTGAAGGCTTTGATCTGTGATTTATGAACCATTTTGAGATGTGTTCACTCACGTTGTTACATTACAGATTCAGGTTTGGTTTGAAATCTGTGTTGAAGACATCAAGAGGGAACCGTCTGTGCCAGCTTGTGGAGAGGAACAGAGATGTAGAGCATTGGTGGACGTTAATATTGGCGGTTTCCACCAATTTTTTTGTCTGTGTATTGTGCATTAGCGAAGCAAAGTAATATGTGTGGCTGATTAAAGGTTATTGAAGGTAATATTTTGGTTAGCTGTGCCCACTACAGAGGACATGGAAAAACACAGGAAACACGTGTCAACATGAAAGAACCTTAAAACTGCGTTCCTAATAATGTGCAGTCTCCTATGAGTTAGCATGAAGATGATGACATGTCAGACACGCCTTTCTTCAAGACTGCATGAAATGAATTGTTCTGTTTAATAAAAGTTAGCGGTGATGATGTGCAAAATCCAGTTGTTTAAGAAACGACTGATTTTCCACCTGCATGTTGAATCAACTTAAAAGACATTGCTTTCAGTTTATCCACAAACAAGTGGTGGCTGTCTATGGAAGCCAAGAGTGGACATTTTCCGCAGAAATTTTTTTCCATGGTTTTCTAGTGATAACGACATACAAAATGACATGAAATTACGATGAGAATTTTCTCATGATAAAAAGTTTATTATGTCGTCACAAAAAAACAATGAGTGTTTTCTATGTATTTAAACTGAAACAGCTGGACTAGTGCATCATAAATTTAACCAATTAATAATTTTAATATATACTAATTTCTGCATGTTTTGGGGAGGTCACCTCCTAATAAAAGTCATTTCTGAAAATCTAATTGCTCATTTTAAATCAATATTAGTACTTTTAGTACTTGAGTACAAAAATTATCAGATACCGTAACACTATATATGGGATTGTATAAATGAGTATGACGGTGTAATCTATATGGGGGTATATATGTGGATTAATTAGGTTGGATTTCGAGATAATGAGTTAAATATGTCGTTATCACGAAACTACAATGAGCGTTTTCGCGATGAGTTATGTTGTTATCATAAAAATATGATGAGTGTTTTCTTGAGGTAACGAGTTAATTATGTCATTATCACAAAAACATGATGTGCGTTTTCTCGAGATAATGAGTTAATTATGTCATTATCACAAAAATACGATGAGCGTTTTCTTGAGATAACGAGTTAATTATGTCATTATCACAAAAACATGATGAGAGTTTTCTCGAGATAACCTAATTATGTCGTTATCACAAAAATACGATGAGCGTTTTCTTGAGATAATGAGTTAATTATGTCGTTATCACAAAAACACTGAGCGTTTTCCCGCGATAACGAGTTAATTAAGTCATCACAAAAACACGAGCGTTTTCTCTAACGAGATAATGTCATTATCACAAAAACACAATGAGCGTTTTCTAGAGATAATGAGTTAATTATGTCGTTATCACAAAAATACGATGAGCATTTTATCGATAACGAGTTAATTAAGTCATCACAAAAACACGAGCGTTTTCTCGATAACGAGATAATGTCATTATCACAAAAACACAATGAGCGTTTTCTAGAGATAACGAGTTAATTATGTCGTTATCACAAAAATACGATGAGCATTTTCTCGATAATGAGTTAATTATGTAATCACAAAAACAAAATGAGCGTTTTCTAGAGATAACGAGTTAATCATGTCGTTATCACAAAAATGCGATGAGCGTTTTCTCGAGATAACGAGCTAATTATGTCATTATAACAAAAACATGAGCGTTTTCTCGAGATAACGAGATATTGTCATTATCACAAAAAGACAATGAGCGTTTTCTAGAGATAACGGGTTAATTTTGTCGTTATCACAAAAATGCGATGAGCATTTTCTTGAGATAACGAGCTAATTGTCATTATCACAAAAACACGAGCGTTTTCTCGAGATAACAAATTATTTCTGTCGTTATCACAAAAACACGAGCGTTTTCTCGAGATAACGAGTTAATTATGTCGTTATCATGAAGTAACGATGAGTGTTTTCTTGACATAACGAGTTAATTATGTTGTTATCACAAAAATACGATGAATGTTTTCTTGAGATAACGAGTTAATGTCCTGATGGTTTTCTTGGGAAAATGAGTTATATGTAACACACATCACTCGCTTCATCATCTCATTACAGATCCTCCACCCTCAGAGGATGCCTCCGACCCCGCCTCCCTGGCCATGGTGGTCCCACTGTGTCTAGTTGTGGTCTTCATACTTGGACTCTCACTGGCTGCTCTCATTCGTCTGAAGTCCAAGACGCACAGGAAGAATCTTGAAATAAAACCAGGTGAAAACACATCATGTAACTAAGCTAAAAGCTGACTTTTCCTGGTCACTAATTCTTTGATTTATGTTAGTTTGAATGCCTAACCTTGCATTGCTGCTCTTTCATGTAGAAGTTATTAGGCTGCAGGAAGAGAATGAGACTAAAGAGGAAGTGATGTCATTGCCCAGAGCCCGGCTGACTCCTCCACGTCTTCTGATTTGCTACAGCAGCTGCGACGAGCCGTGTCACGTTAACGCTGTCGTGCATTTAGCAGCCTTCATACAGCAGCACATGGCAACTCAGGTACCGTGCACACTACATCTTTTTATTATTGTCGTTTCTGCAAAATTAACAAACCATACTGAGTGTTTTATGAGATTCATTAATCCATTGTCTGCTGCTTGTTCCGAAGTCGAGTCCATGCTTTCCTGATTGTGATTAATACGAGTTTAGATAAATTACTGCACATCTTTTTGTCATGATTCTTCTCCTTGTATTTCTTCTCAGGTGTGCCTGGACCTTTGGGACTCTCTGAGCATCGCTGAGGAGGGCAGCATGGCCTGGCACTGCCGACAGATCCGGGACAGCGACTTCATCCTGGTGATGTGCTCTCAGGGGTTCGGCACACGTCGTGACCCCGTAGAGCCAGGGAACAACGAAGAAGACGACGAGGAGGAGGAGGCGGCGGGTTTGCGGTCACATTCCCACATTTCCGAGGCAGTCGTCCGGCTTATTGGAGAAGAGGTGGGACGTACCAAAGCCAGGGGCCGGGACTTGTCCAGGTACATGGCGGCTGTTTTTGAGTACTCCGAGGAAATGGACATCCCCACCGAGCTGAGGCTGGTGTCTCACTACAAGCTGACGAGGGACCTACCGCTGCTCTTCTCTCACCTCCATGGAATGGCCCTGCACAGACCGGGGAGTTACCTGAAGATAAACCACATCACAGAGGAGGGGTTTGCTTCTGTACCTGCAGGAGCTGCTCTGCAGAGGGCGATCCATGAGGCTGGGATGGTCATGAGGGCAAAAAGACCGAGTGACTGAGGAGATATTTAATCCACATCATCATGGGTGTTGTCAGCTGAGAAAACATTAGCTCCTAAATATATGTAACTATGCACTACGACTTGTGTATAACACACTTTCTGCATCCAGTTTATATCAACAGAACATTTTCTGAAAAAGTGTCTTGTTATTTATGTTTTGTAAGAAGCTGCTATGTTTACACTTTATGTTGTTAGTCTGTGAAATTACTTTTTGAGAATAACAAATTACAAAAATAATACAGTTTTGTGTTTACAGCCATTTATCTGTATGCATTTCAGTCGTCTAAAAATGAAGATATCTTAGCTTCTGTATTTTTATGCTAAAGTGAGGTCACAGATATATTTAAATTGCATTGTAATATACAGAATTTCATTTTTTTTAATGAAACACTTTTCTTTGTGTATTAAGCATCTATTAAAGCATATAGAAAACAAGTTTTGTCAAATTTTGCAGGACCGGAAGAAAATATATTTTCAGTACACATCAACTGTATCTGGAAAAAAAAGTGATTTGAAGCTCTAGGAACAGAAGCGGTGTAATAAAAATAATAATTATAACTAAAAAATTTTACATAACTATCAAATTTGAAATAACTATCAAAATTACATGAATGAAGGCATAAATTAGTCATGTTTTGTCTGTTAAAACCAACACTGCAGGTGTTATGAAAGTTGCCAGATTATAATAAAATCTGTTTTTTCGTATTGGTATAGATTTTTATCAGTTTCATTTGAAAAAAAAAACGTCATTAGAAATTCTAATTCGGCATAAAACTTGGATTACAAATATTTATTATAAACACAAATAAATGTTTGCACCGTGGTAAAAGAAAAATCGTATTTCTTACTTGAGTTACAAAACCTGGCAACCCGGCGTTGCGGCGTCACCCGTGTGGTTTCATTCAGTCTCTCTGACCGGCGGTGTGGTGCAAAGATGGTTCTCGATTTGGACTTATTTCGTACCGACAAGGGCGGCGACCCAGAAATCGTCCGTGAGACTCAGAGGAAGAGGTTTAAAGATGCAACTCTGGTCGATAAACTGGTCGCCGCGGACACAGAGTGGAGAAAATGTAAGCCAGCCTTTACGTCCCTGTGGTTTTGAGACTTAGCGGCTAGCTGGTGTTAGCGCTATTGCTAATGAGGCTAAGGTTAGCACAAGGGAAGACCTAACGTCCATCTCCAGGCTGTACTTATATTTAACCTCAAACTACAAGGTTGCTTTAGTTGTCATTAGGCCACTACTTAGCGTTGATTTAGATTTTAATTTGAGTGTTGCTTAGAAAAGCTGGCGAAGCACGCAGTGATGCTAACGATGTTAGCTTAGCTAGCTACCACAAATTTAGCCAAACAGTAATAAATCCTCTCAATCAATAAGTGGCACTTTTTTATATTAGTACATATTTCTTTGCTTTTTAATAGCATGTCATTCAGTCCACCAAACATTGTTTTTAATTTACAGACAATTACATATAGTTTGGTAATAAAAGTTAGCTTGACATCATACAAATAATCTGATGCAATCTCAGCCGGCATCAACCTCGCCCTGCAGCGCAGCCACACACACTTTAATTCTGCTTCCACGTGTTTACACTAATCAGTCTCCTTGTGATGTCATTAGCAACCATAATTTCTTTGTAAGTTTTTATTATTATTACAAGATAAACCAGCTGCTGCTGATGACAGCTGTCACCAGGTTAATAGCTGTAGCTCAGCCACACACACACACTACTCCCATGATGCACCTTTACTGACAGATGTAATTTAACCCCTGACAGGCCGCTTCACTGCGGACAACCTGAACAAACTGAAGAATCTCTGTAGCAAGAGCATCGGGGAGAAAATGAAGGTACGGACATGAAAGAGCTGATAATGATCCAAAGTCAATGTTTGCTGTGTCAGTGTAGATTTTTAATCTTTTTATTGTCTAAACGTAAGTCTTATTTTGCTTTTCCAAAAGGCTTCTTTAATTGTATGTGACAGGTTGGGAGCTTTGGACAATTCAAACACAAGGACGGTATAAGACTTGTGATCTGCGTCAGCACTTTCAAACTTTTAAATTAAGAAGTGAAACATCTTTTAAAGGAATATTATTAGCATTAAGAATAATGTCATCACTGGTCAGAATTAAAAAAAAAAAACAAGTTTAAACTGTCAAATTGTGCATCTTTAACCTGCAGTAATCGTGTTTTTACAGAGGAAGGAACCAGTTGGGGACGATGAGTCTGTACCAGAGGAAGCACAGAACCTGGAGGTTCTAACAGCAGAAACTTTATCGGTATGAGGAACAGAACCCGGTGCATGCTGCTGTTTCTCCTTTAATCGTGTCTTGATGGGGTTTTTTTCCACCCCTCGCTGCTACAGGCCCTCACAGTTACACAGGTCAAGAAAGTGCGTTTGCTTGTGGAAGAAGCTGCGGAGAAAACCGACGCAGAGAGGCTAAAGCTGGAGGCGCAGAGGTTCGAGTACCAGAGGGAGATCGGCAACCTGCTGCACCCGTCTGTACCCATCAGCAATGATGAGGTAAGTGGTTCGTGACAAACTGAAGAGTTAGCAAATTGATGTTTTTATTTTATCATGCATGTGATGAGGTTTATTTCTGTCTTGTCAGGATGAAGACAACAAAGTGGAGCGTACCTGGGGGGACTGCAGCGCTCAGAAGAAATACTCTCACGTTGACCTGGTGGTCATGATCGATGGTTTCGATGGAGAGCGTGGAGCCGTTGTGGCTGGGAGCAGAGGCTATTTCCTAAAGGTGAGTATTTAAACACAGCTGCAGATGAGCACAAACAGGCCCGCGTTTTCCCATCCCCCCTGCTACAGACTGTACAGACACGCCTAAAAGAGAGGATTTAATGCTTTATTAAATGACCTGCAAGTTTAGAAATCAGCTGTTTCTTCTTGTCCGGGTTGTGTTCAGGGCCCTCTGGTGTTCCTGGAGCAGGCCCTGATCAACTACGCCTTGAGGATCCTCTACAGCAAACACTACACCATGCTGTACACGCCGTTCTTCATGAGGAAAGAGGTCATGCAGGAAGTGGCCCAGCTCAGCCAGTTTGACGAAGAGCTTTATAAGGTTTGCAAACAGTTTACTGATTTCCGTAACTTCTTGTCAAAACTTAAAGTGTCCGTGACGTCAAATTTTTGTAATAAATATGAATGCGTTTTTGTAAAGTTAACATTGGTAACACACTGTTAAAAAAATTCACGTTGCTGAGACCAAGAGTTGTTGAGATATTTGTAAGTGAAGAAACAGGAAGTGATGTCAAAGGGGAATGGCTGAATGTGAACAGAGCTTTGCTACAGCTAACAACACAGACTGTAGGGGTGTAAGAAAATATCGATACACTGAAATATCGTGATATTTCATTTCCCGATACTGTATTGCTATTCTAAAGCCCTGTATCGATTTTTTATTAAGTTTTAAAATGTCAACTTTCCTGCCAGCCTTTCATTTTTATGTTGTAGTTCAGCCTCTGACCACTAGTTGGCAGCAGTGAGCCAGACATTTGGCTCCTCTACCTCTTGAGCACCAGAGAGTAAGGGTAGCATTAGCATTGTGAGTAAACATTAGCTTCATGCTCCGATAGCTGAATGTGAGCAGAAAAGACCGACACCCTCTGCTTCCTAAGCTGAGGTAAGGTTACAAACAGATACTTATTTGTCAGAATGTCTTTATTTTAAACCAAATTAAGTGTTTCGTGCGCTCTTTTTTCCAAACTGTGTGGATTATGCCAAGTTTCTTACATTTATAGATGTTATTTTTCTTTCTTTTTTGAAACTGCATAAAAATTGTCCTGAAGAAGAAGAAGAAAAAAACACTTCTAAAAAATCTGATCTCCACGTCCTCTTATTTGTGTTTATTTATTTCAGGTGATCGGTAAGAGCAGCGAGAAATCAGACGACAGCGCCATAGATGAGAAATACCTCATCGCCACCTCCGAGCAGCCGATCGCAGCCTTCCTGAGGGAAGAATGGCTGAAGCCCGAGGACCTGCCGATCCGCTACGCCGGCTTCTCCACCTGCTTCAGACAGGAAGTGGGCTCCCACGGGCGGGACACCCGTGGGATCTTCAGGGTTCACCAGTTCGAGAAGGTCAGCGTATTTCTCTCGCGTTCGTTTCGCTTTTTGTCCTCCACATGTTTTAGGAATGTTTTGTTACGATTTCTCGGACCTGATCCTCGTGTTTCCGTGTTGCAGATAGAGCAGTTCGTCTACGCCTCCCCACACGACGGTAAATCCTGGGAAATGTTCGATGAGATGATCGGAACGGCGGAGGAGTTCTACCAGTCGCTGGGAATTCCTTACCGTATCGTCAACATCGTCTCCGGTATTTCTCACACCACGCAGTTTTTACTGCCTGTAAAGACCCGGAAACCTGAGACATGTTTTGTTCACACCCAGATCAGGTTATCAGGCTAACGGTGTGCTTTGTTGTCCTCCCCGCAGGTGCCTTAAACCACGCAGCCAGTAAGAAGCTGGACCTGGAAGCCTGGTTTCCTGGCTCAGGTGCCTTCAGAGAGCTGGTCTCCTGCTCGAACTGCACCGACTACCAGGCCAGGCGTCTCAAGATCCGCTACGGACAGACCAAAAAGATGATGGATAAGGTGAGCTCAGGAGTCTGAGGCTGGGTGTTTGATGGACAGAATGTAATTTGATATTGTTCTGTAGAACAGGTTTTTATTTTTCTCGGATGGGTTTTCCAAGCGGAACTAGAGAAATTGCATTTCCTGCGAAAATGCTAGTGTGAATGCTTCGTGCTGAAAAAATAAGCTGAAAAAATTTAATAGCAAAAGTTTTAGTGTGAGCTCACTTTGAAAAGCTGAAAGCAAAAAAAGAAAGAAAAACTCGCTTTGCAAAAAAACAGTAAAAAGCAGCTCAAATCTAGTTGAAAACAGAAAACCGCTAAAAGCTAAAATAGCTGTATATAAATAGCTGAAAACGTGTGTAAGAAGCATAAATAGAACAAATTAGCAGAAAAAAACACAAAAAGTAGATAACATCAGAAGAATAACGGAAAGAAGCAGATCTAAAGCTGAAAAAGAAAAAATAAGCTAAAATTTGCAAAAAAATTAGCGAAAAGTAGCAGCCACAAGTTGTAGTTAACACCCAGATAGTGAAAGTTGTATAAAAAATATAAAATTAGCAGAAAAAAAATAGGGGTGTCCCGATCCGATATTGATATCGAATATCGGTCCGATATCAGCCAAAAAACGAGTACCGGATTTTATCGGCCTGCATAAAAAATATCCGATATAAGCGCTCCGATATTAGCAGTCCGTTCCAGCAGTTCACTGACTCCGCTCCAGTGTTTCTATCCAGCAGAGCTTGGATCCTGCTTGTAGAGCTCACGTGATCACAACAACATGCTGCGCTAACAAGTTAGCAAGAATTTTGGCAGAACTTTCAATTTTTCATCAGAAACAGAGTTGAAGCGAAGTGCAAAGTTGTCACGCACAAGTTTTCCGAGGGGGAACACAGAACTATGAACATTTTAAACCAGAGCTACAACTACTTTCCACCCTGGCAGCAGCTTTGRGGTTCGGCTCGGTTCAGCCTCGGTCCAAAAGTGTCTCCATGATTCCAACTGAGCAGAACCTCCTCTCAGTCCGGTGGTTCTAGCGAGCAGAAGCGAGGACAGCACGCTTTTTATGGTTTTGACATCAGCTGAATGTTGCCCGTGGATTATCTCTTGATGGACAGAAGAAAGGAAGAGTGCAGATTTTGTTTTGGAATAAGAGCGACACGACGAGTGCAGTGATAAAAACCTGCTCCCTGCAGGAGAGAGAGGCTAATCTCCACATGATGATCAGACTGTAGAAAATATTAATAATTAACTGACTGATTCTTACTATTTATTTTTGCTCTTGTTTGTAGAGTGATGTTTAATCTATTAACACTCTTGTTTTAGTGAAGATTAAGTGCAATGAATTCATTCATTCATCCTTAAGAAATGTGAAATGCTGCTAAGTTGCATACAGGTCCTACATTTGACACACTGATTGTACTGTTGTGCTGCTATTGTGCCACACCATGTACTGTGCTGAAATTTATCTTTTAAATTTTTTATTCTTTTTTAGTGTGCTTATGTGTAAGCACACTAAAGGAAGTACTAAAGGAAATATCATATATTTCCTTTTTTTTACTTTTTTATTGTTCTCATACTGTTTTCTTAGACCTTATAATGCTTTTCTATCATTACTGTTCTGTCTTCTATCCTGTGACTAGGAGAGATGCCCACACAAGAATTCCAATGTGTATAAACTGCTAGTAAATGCACAAATGGCAAATAAAGATCTATCTATCAATGATCACGTTGTTTTGAGCACAGTCAGTAAAATTGTAGCTGTGGACTCTTAACTTTGAACAGACAATAATGTGGGGTTTTGTTTTGTCCCCACCTTCAGTTATTCCCACCATAAAGCATGGTGGGAATATGGGGGGAAAATAGCTGGAGTGATTTTGAATTATTTTACACTTTAAAGTACATTTTGTTTTTATTATGTTATTTTTTCAGGGTATTGTAA
>NW_013952706.1:48754-50220 GCF_001266775.1 Austrofundulus limnaeus
GACGTTAAATGATTTTCAGTCCTGGGGTTCAGTTTCATGATCGTTCGAGTTTAAACAATAAAAACTCAAACTACAAAATAAATCTGTCACTGTGTTCACATGCTCCTTACATCCAGAAAACACAACAAAGTCTTATTTCTCTGGATTCGGGTCAGATTTGTGACTTTGTGAGTTAAAACTGTCGACTGAAAAACTTTGCGTGGCTGCTGCACATTCTCACGGCAGGTGAAGTGTGTGTAAATATACGCACAATTTCACGCAACGTTGGTTTTTATACATCACAACGTGGGCGTAGAAACTGGCACACGCAACTTTTTTATGCGTACGCACCGTTTATACATGAGGCCCCAGATACGTGGATGTGCAGCTGTTTTGTGTGGGCATCACAGCAAGAGAATGCAACCATTTTTTAAAATAATCTGTGCTGCGCAGTTCTTGGCAAGGCAGGGTCTAGCACTAAAAGGGCATGATGAAAGTTTGCCTAGCAAGTCCCAAAGCAATCCTGAGTTTATTGAGCCACTCAAACAGTATGTGAAATTGTGTATTTCAGGTCACTTCCACTGCTGCAGTTTTCTGTGATTATGGATGGAACACAAGACTTATTGGGAAAAGAGCAGGAGGCAATAGTTGTGAGATATGCTGATCATGATCTGATAGTTCATGAAGAATTTGTTGGCATGTATGAAGTGCCAGGCCACAAGAGAAAACCTTGCAAAGGTTATGGATGTACGGCACCGTCTGAATCTGTTGAGAGGGCAAGCCTAACATGGTGCAGCAATCACYGCTGGAATATATTCCATACATTTATGAATCTGATCACACAACATGCCTGCTCAGGTCCTTCTGCTGTTCGTGACTCCTTGCAGTGGGCTTGTGATTTGGGAGTTCTGTTTGGCCAGTCAATGAAAATGAAGTCTGTTTTCCAGGATATTGTTAAAGCAGAAAGTGGTCCAGTCCAGTCTATCAGGTYGACTGTATGTCCAGGTGCCATTCATTTGCTYCCTAACCAGGATTAGCCTGTATTGCATGTTTTTAGAGGAAATGGCATCTYGTAATTCTGATTCAGCCAGCAGGGCAAATGGCTTGCTTGAAAGATTGCAAAAGATCAGTGTAGTTCTTCGTCTCTTAAGAGAAAGCATAGCTGACAAAAGAACACGAGACATTTCAGTGTYTCTAAAGCATCCCAAACGTGTGACAAATTCAACTTGTCTCCAGTTGAAATGCCTCGGGTCAGAAACCCTCCCAAACTGCTTCCCATARATCTCCATTCTCAGTCTACTACTGGGGCCTCATGCATAAAGGATTGCGCAGCTTTCACACTAAGGTCATATTCAGACCTGATAATTTGCTCCGCTTTAAATGAACCAGAGTTCGTTTCCAGTGTTGGTCCGGACCTTTTGTGCAGGTGTGAATACACTCATGCGTATTCTGGTGTGGATCAAACATATATATATATACGTATATAT
>NW_013952706.1:51315-53235 GCF_001266775.1 Austrofundulus limnaeus
ACCATAGACTGCATGTAAACCTGCTGCTCCTGACGCTGAAATCGCGTTCGGTGTGAATGCACCATTATACATCCCAATGAACGTGGAACTGAGCGCAAGTGAGACACCTCCCCTGACACGCCTCCATTTAAATATGTAAAATAGATGTAAATGTGTCCAGCGTGTGAGATTCTCCTCAGATTGTCCTCTCTGTGGGATCAGAAATGATCTTTAGATGCCGGAAAATTATACATGAAATGGAGAAAGAGTGAGAAAACCATCTAAAATAATGGGGTGTCATTGTTTTATGCGGCACATTCGGGATAACCAAAGCCTGAGATTTTACTGAAATTTACAGACATCTACCGAATGTGATATTGAAGCCTAGTTAGTTGTTGTCTATTTAGTTGGACACGGCATTGAACGAACGTTAAAAAACAAAAACAAAACAAAAAAAACACATCAAGTTATCCACTTTTTCCTCTCTCCTCCTGCATTAGGTGCTGTCATCTCCACGGACGACAGACCCCCACCCCACCGCCACGAGCGGGTACGAGTGGTAGCCTTCGGATTTTTAGCAAAAATTATAGATTTTTGAGGCTCATTAGACAGGTAAATGTCCAAAGGGGTTGACACATGCGAACACCTTCCCAGCTGGCGAGGGTGCGCGCGCCTGGAACGAATAGCTACCCAAAGCGCAAGCCTGCTGCGCTCAGGCCACAGCTCAACATTCAGCATCAGCCAGAAGGCTACAAACAGTAAAAATAATTATTCTTACCGTACAGTGAGCCACCATTTGCATCTGATTTTGCTCCCTCTCTTCAGCCTTTTTTATTTTATTTTATTTTATTATGCCGCACGTAATGTGTCAGGTTTTTCCGGCCCGCGGGACCAAAAAGGTTTCCAACTGTGTGACAAAAATATAAAAACAGTTTACAGTAGACTGGACTGAGGTTATTTTGATCATTTTTAGGATGATCTGTTTTCTTGTCTGAGGTTAAATGATTTTTAGTCCCGGGGTTCAGTTTCATGATCTTTTGAGTTAAAAAAAAAAAACTCAAACTAAAAAAAAATAAATAAAAAATCCAACACCGTATTCAGACGCTCCTTACATCCAGAAAACACAACAGAGTCATATTTCTGTGGATTCAGGTCAGATTCATGACTTTGTGGGTTAAAACTGTCGACTGAAAAACTTTGCGTGGCTGCTGCACATTCTCACGGCAGGTGAAGTGTGTGCGTATATTTACGCAACGTTGGTTTTGATTCATCACAACATGGGCGTAGAACCTGGTGCACGCAACTTTTTTGTGTGTATGCACCGTTTACACATGAGGCCCCTGGACACTGAAGTACTGTAAGCTCCTCTCCTATTGGTCAACAGACAGGAAGGAGCAGGAACCACGCAGTTTGATGGTGCATGCTAGTGCTACCCCAGTTTAGCCTAAAGTTTAAAGTTAAGTTTAAAACAAAGGTACCTGAGTCTTTGTTTTAAACTAAATATTAAACTTTAGGCTAAACTGAGGCAGCACCCACATGCACAGTAGACCTGCACATGGATCCTGCTCTTTCCTGTCTGTTGACCAATAGGAGTGGAGCTGACACAAGAAGGACCACCCACCTTATTTGCATAACGGGGCAGAAATGTATAAGGTAAACACAGGAGACAGAAATGTAAAAGCAACACATAAAAATAAAAAAAAGACTTGTGGGGAAAAATATATAATAATTTGGGAAACAAATGCATCTACGAGTAAAAGGAAAAACAAAAATTATATATTAAAAACATTAAAATGTAAGTTATTGTTGCAGCTTGAAGACATCAGTCGACGAATGGAGTAGTTTTTATCCAAACATTTATTTTCTTTTAGCTCCACACAGAATATAAACTGGCTCCACACACTCACGGTGCTTCTGCTGCGGTCAGAGTCCGGGTGTAAA
>NW_013952706.1:57318-58722 GCF_001266775.1 Austrofundulus limnaeus
AAATTAATTTGTTTTTTTAAGTGTATTTATTTATTTATTTATTAGTCCTTTTCTGCATTTCTGCTTTATTTCTACTCATGTCATTTTCGGTCCACCACACACACCTGTCTACAATAACACTAATGACGTAAGCTGCACTCCTGTTGACCATTAACCTCACCTGTCAGCGAGTGAAACTGGATTTTGGACCGTCGACCACACCTCGTTACATAAACACGTTTTAGCAAGACAACTCAGAACTGCAGAAATTTACCTGCAGTGAACTTTAAAACAGAATTTAAATTGCATTTCTGCACACATTGCGCAACATTTGGCTCATTAAATCGAGCGAAAGATAAACAAACTTACCTTGTTAAAATGGACCTCAGGCTGCGGGTTCGGTGCTGGGATTGCGGTCCCATAAGAGCAGACTGACATTCGGATCAGTCGTGGGAAAGACCGAGAAACCACAGCACGAAGCATTACGAGACCTTCTGGGAGACAACAAACCTGCAAACTCCCAAACTGCAGAGCTGGTCCTCTTCTTCTTAGTTTTTTTTTTTTTTTTTTTCCCCTTTTTATTTATTTATTTTTGGCAGTTTGCAAACTGATGTTCATTACCGCCACCTGCTGGTAGAGTTTGGTTCGGTTACGAATATTGGGTGTCTGTACTTTACTTGATTATTTTTCAGCCTACTTTTTACTTCTTACATTTTTACACAGTTATCTGTACTTTCAACTCCTTACATTTAAAAAAGGCAAGAAATAGAAAGTAATTTTTTATTTCATCTTTGCTTGTTTTCATTCCAGCTTATTGTAAAAAATAAACACTATCCATTTTAATTGTTCTTCCTAGATAGTGAATTTAATTGTGGTTGAATAATTTGTCACAGATACTAGGAAGTGATATACCAGTATCGATACTGGTATTTATAATCCACCAAATGTGCTACAGATTACATTTCAAGGTTAGTTGGTAGTTCCATGTTAGAAATTTAAATAAGTTGAAAGAAAACTTTTACATTTTTGCAACTGCTGTATATTTGATAGGGGGGCTGTAGGCCTACAAAAAACAAAACAAAAACGGTAAATAAAGCAGGTGAAAAAAGGTCTAGGCAGAGTGGACCTATGCACAAGAAATCTGTCAACAAAACCACAAAAACAATTTGCTATAATAACTTTTGATAAATTATTTATTTTGAAGGCTTTTGGACTAACAATTAGTATTACTTAGTTAGTTAGTATTAGTAACAAGTATTTTAGGGGCATAAAAGTAGGGGACAGCTGGGGGCAAGCCTCTACACCCCAGTCTGCCTTAAGATCTGCCCATACAGTGGTTTGCAAAAGTATTCATACCCCTTGAACTTTTCCATATTTTGTCACATTACAACCACAAACATAAATATATTTCACTGGAATTTAATG
>NW_013952706.1:60257-65274 GCF_001266775.1 Austrofundulus limnaeus
CATTAAATTCCAGTGAAATATATTTATGTTTGTGGTTGTAATGTGACAAAATATGGAAAAGTTCAAGGGGTATGAATACTTTTGCAAACCACTGTACATGCCATAAAATATATGGCTGATTTATTAAAAGAAACAAAAAACATTTTGTAAACCTCAGGGCACTTCAGGTCAAAACAAGATCAATTAATTTATGGACAAAAATATGTACGTAGTTTGCTTTAGTCATCTATTACTTAAAACCATTTTGAATAAATACCTGAAAATACCAAAGTTCATTGGTTTTATCAGAACATCTCACATCAGTTTCACACAGTAAATCTACCTCAGACTGTGGTCCAGGACTTATCAAACACTTCCATCACTTTTCACTGGTTCCGTTTATTTTCTACAATCATTAAAATGACAGTTGAGTGTTTCAAATGCATTTATTATGAAATAATTACATGAAAGAAAAACCCCAAGAGTACAGACTGACTAGTTTATAGTCTTGGCTGTACGTTTATGATATACAATTTCCTCATGATGTCTTTGGTATTAAAATCAACCATAGTGCAGAATAACTGTTGGATACATCTCAGCAGATCTCAGTGGACGTCTAAGAATTCTTCTGTGGCACTTTGATGGTCACCTGAAAAAGAGAAATTTCAGTATTGGAAATATAGAATTTTACATTAGTTAACAGGCTGACATTGACTGGACATACTCCTGTTTTAATTGAAGTCTTTTGTTTTGTTGAGTTGTTTTCCTGTTAACTTATCTCTATTTCCTTTCTCTCCTAAAACAGTTTAATAAAACAAACAATAGGATTTCCATTTTGTAGTTGAGGACATTGCACATCCCAGTTTTATCCATTCAAAACTGAAGAGTGTGAAGTTCCAAGCTTAAAAAAAAAGACATGAACTGCTCCGTTTATGCAGCTCAGTTCACATGCAGATTAATCACTGCCCTCCTACCGGAGGGTCATAAATTTAAGACCAACTTCATAATAAACAAATGAAAAAAAAAAGAAAAAAATTAGCAACATTTTTACCCAAATGTTTATTTCAACATAAAACAACTAGCTATGACAGGCATTCTGTAAATCATTTTAATATTTGAGGTGAATTAAAATCATCCTGCTTACAATGTGTTCACATTTTTAAGACCTCTGAAAGATCGATTTCGGACATTTTCAGTGTAATTAAAGCCTTATTCTTGGATTGATGACTTTTTAAGGATCCGTGGGAAACCTGTAACATGTTGTGTATTTACCGTTTTAACTTCTGTGTAGGCTTCAAGGCCATACTCTCCCAMCTCTCTGCCATTCCCTGAAGCCTTGTAACCTCCGAATGGAGCTTGAGGTGAGAATGCATTGTAGCAGTTTACCCTGCAGACAAACAAACATATGAACACAGACATTATGAACTTTAAATGTAAGTTTGCCCAGTTTCTGTAGTTTTAGCTTCTCTCCACTGGCTCCCTGTCAAATTCAGAGTAAATTTAAAATCTTACTTCTAACACAAAGCTTCCAACAACCAAGTTCCACCTTTCATTAAAACATCTTATTGTTCCATACTTTCCTAACAGAGAACTTCACTCTCAGACTGCAGGTTTACTTGTGGTTCCTTGAGTATCTAAAAGTAGAATGGGAGGCAGAGCTTTCAGTTATCAAGCTCCTCTCTCGTGGAACCGTGAGGCTGACACACTGTCTACTTTTAAGACTAGACTGAAGACTTTCCTTTTTGATAAATCCTATAGATAGGCTCAGGTTTCCTAAGTTATTCCTTAGTTCTGCTGGTTTAAACTGTCGGAGGACAAACTGATCACATTTCCTCACTCTGCTGCTGTCTTTAGTCACTCTATATGTTTGTTGTAAGTTTTTCTTTCAAAATTGTATTTTTCTTTGTCTCTCTTCCAGAGGAATGCGAACCTGGATGAGTCCTGCTCAGTTTGTCTCTTTCCTGTCCTCTCAAACCCAGCCGGTTGAGGCAGAGGTCCGCCTGTCCCGAGCCTGGTTCTGGTCGAGTTTACTTCCTGTTAAAAAGGGAGTTTTTCCTTTCCGCTGTCTACATTGTGCTTTTCAGGATAAGAGACTGTGATGAAGTGATTCAATCTGTTGATTTCCTTAAAAGTTTTTCATGTTCAGTGCCCTGAGACAACATATGTTGTGACTTGGCGCTATATAAATAAACTGAATCGAGTTGCTGCTTTACTACTGGTTTCATTCGATAGTATTTTAATATTTAGCATTTTGTATAATAGAATTTATTTGGGCATTTTTATTCAAACCAAATTTATTTAGACTAGTATTTATATACATAAAAAAGACCTGATATGAACTCTTGTTGTAAAAAAGGTTTTATTAAAACTTCCAAAGGGAAGCATCCTAATCAGATGCTCAAACCACCCAATCTGACTCCATTTGAAGCAAAAGAGCAGGCGTTCTACTCCAAGCTACCTCTAGATGATGAAGAAGAGGTTCCAAATAAAATATTTTCTGAATCCCCTGTCACGTTTCCGGTCTTTACTACAACTAAGATGCCCCCATACCCCACGTTAATATTCTTTAGAGGCTGTCCTTTGTTTGGCCTACAAGATAATTAATCACACACATAGGGGGAAAATGTGGGAATTGAATATGAAGTCTCCCAACTGAGAGCCATCACHCAAATCTTTGCATAGAAAAACATTTGTAGAACCAGAACACATACCAAACTGTGCCAGCACGGAGTGCACTGGACACGTAGTTGGCTTTATCGATGTCCTTTGTGAAAACAGCAGCTGCTAGTCCATATTTAGTATCATTGGCTCTTGTGATTACTTCCTCCAAGGACGTAAACTTCAAGATCTGCATCACCGGACCAAAGATCTGGGAGAGAAAATAGCAGACACCGTTTGACCAAACTGAAATGGCAACAAGTGTGAAATCAATATCTGATTTTAATATCTGCCCAGTTCTATTTTTCGGACCGATCCAGATATGCTAAAAAATGACCAATATCGGCCAAGACCCATTTTAATGCCGATCTACTGTGCATTCCCACTTGCTTGGCCCAAACCTAAAAAATTGAATAACCATCATATTCTACTACAGTGATTACCCATTAAAGACACTTGGGATTAAGTTTTGCTGCTAACTGAGTTTGTAAGGATATATTGAATTTGATTTACAACTCTACCCTTCCCTACCTCTTCCCTGGCAATGGTCATGCTGTCCTGGACATCTCCAAACACAGTAGGCTGGACGAAGTATCCTTTGTCTGCAGCTGCTCCTCCTCCACACATCAGCTTGGCACCTTCTTTCTTTCCAACGTCGATGTAGCCCAGAACAGTGTTGAACTGATCCTGATCCACCTGGCAGGTTATCACAAGGAAATTAAAGAAATGTCAAATATACATAGGATACGTAATCTGTGAGTAAAAGGAAACTTGAGCAAAAAACAACAAACAATGCAGTGTAAGTATGGTATAAAGTTTTGTAAGTGCTACCTGAGGGCCCTGCTCAGTCTTAAAGTCAAACGGGTTTCCCACCACTCTTTTCTTAGCGCGCTCCACACTGCGCTCAACAAACTCATCATAGATGTTTGACTGAACATATGTCCGAGAGCCAGCACAGCAGCACTGACCCTGGTTGAAAAACAGGGCAAAATGGGACTGCTCCACAGCATCTTCCACTAAACAAACAAAAACAAACAGATGCACTGATTCCATTGAACAACTTTCTGAAATAAACTATTCTCACCTTGACCATTTTCAATTGCAGTTTCCTTTTTTAATAAGATTTTTGTAGAAGAACCATCTAAACTGAATTAATGTTCACAATTCACCATTTAAAAGTTCTAAATTAAACTGGATCTGTATGGACATATGAACAAAGCTTTGAATTTTCCACATTTCATCACATTAGAACTAGAAGTGTCCTGATAACAGTTCTTCTGAATACAAGTACTTCCATATATGTCAACCAATTCGGACATTTACCTGTACACTGACCTTGAAAAATCCCTTATTTTCACAAAATATCTGTAGTACTCTCACATGACACAGGTCTGTGTGTTTGGGGCGAGGATGTTCACCAGTGCAGTACGAGTCCACCCATCCCTACCCTCTAATCGCTAAAAGAAATGGTCACGGACGCAATCAGAGTTTTAATTCAAGAAAAACATGCAATTTTTGGCACAACACCATAGCTGCTGTGCTGCAGAATGGGTTGGGAGGTGGCTCTTTTATTTTGTTTATTTAGGTCTTCCAGGCTCTTTGAGATTTGTTAAATTTTGTGAGATTGTCCTGTACGTCCAAAATGGGGGAAGACACAATAATTTACAGAGAATCCATACAAGTTCATCCATACAACCAGGTTGCCACTGTAAATGAGAATTGGTTCTCAACTGACTTACCTGTTAAAATAAAGGTTAAAAACAAAAAAGTTGGCATGTATGTACTTCAGTTTTGTCCCTCGCCAAATACACTCAGTCAGAACTTAATTACACAATGACTTTAAAAAAATACATTTATTATATTGAGAACGAGGGAACTCTGCTCCTTATACTTACAGCTCATCTGAGTGCATCAAATCTAATATACAACATGATATACAGTACACTGCTGCAAAATTTAAAAAAAAAAAAAAATTTAAAACTTTATAAAACATTAAAACAACAAGCGTTTCACTTCTAATGTAAACTGTACAACATTCAATCAAGTCTCTACAGAAGTATCAATACTGTATTGGTAGCAGTCTTCAGTATCTGAGCATTTTGTAAGATTAATTATATATCAGCACACTCTTAAATATGATCAATTTATGTGACAGAACAAAACTGTGCAGAATTTTAAAGTGGAATGAAAAAGATACTGTTTAATAGTTTCACCAAAAACWAATCTGAAAAGAGTGATGTACATGTGTGCAGTCCCACTGAGGCAATACTTTGACTCACTCACATTCCCACAATACTTTGGCTACGTTCACACTGCAGACAAATCCGACCCAAATCCGTTTTTTTTGACCCATCTGACTCATATCCGATTTTTTTACGAC
>NW_013952706.1:65702-79637 GCF_001266775.1 Austrofundulus limnaeus
TGTTCAAAAATAATAAAAAAGAAATTGATCAAAAAAAAAAAACTTGGAACTGGCAAACGTTTCATTTCTAATGTAAACTATACAACATTCAATCAAGTCTCTACACAAGTATCAATACTGTCTTGGTAGCAGTCTCTGGGCATTTTGTACGTGTACTTAGATATCTGCACACCCCTAAATACAACCACAAATCTCTAAGTATGTTACTGGGATTTATGTGATAGAACACAACAAAAGTGTGCAGAATTTTAAAGTGGAATGAAAAAGATACTGTTTAATAGTTTCACCAAAAACAAATCTGAAAAGAGTGATGTACATGTGTGCAGTCCCACTGAGGCAATTCTTTGACTCACTCACATTCCCACAATACTTTGGCTGCAGTTCCAGCTGCAAGTCTTAGTGTTTGTTTCTACCATTTTTAGACAAGACAGAAACACACGCACACTCTATTGCACAGCCTTTCAGTTAGGGCTGATAATGTACTCAACAGTTTCAGTATTACATCAACAGAGGTGTCCAGGTTTTACTGATTTTATGCCACTTTATTTTACATAAAATTAGTACATGCATAATAAAAAACACTCACTGTTGGCATCAGACAGAACGATATTAGGGCTCTTCCCTCCTAGCTCCAATGTGACTTTCTTCAGGTTGCTACTGCCAGAAGCCTGCTGGATTAGATGACCCACCTGATGGACAGAAGTGTACACCTTTATTTCACCTGAAGTCAGTTCAGTGGTAGGAAGTATCTGCTTGAATCAACCTGCACTGAGAGTCTGTAGATCATGCTGTGTATGCAACACAATGAACATGGAGCAGCATCTCCAAACAGCTTCATGTTCCTCTGACCACAGCTGACAAGACTATTAAAAAGTATAAGGTTCACGGGTCCTGAAGAGGTAATTCCATTACTGAATTAAGTAAAAAACTAAAACGTGCAGGACAGCGTCCCTCGAGGACAAGGATTGTCCACCCCTGACACACACACACACACACACACACACACACACACACACACACACAAAAATTAAATTATTAAAAAAGGGTCATAATGTCAAACACTAAGCTGAGGTCCTAAACAGTAAAATTATTTTTATTTTTGTTGCTGTTTGGTATGAACATGAGTTGTCATTTAACACAGACTAATGTTGAACAGTAGCGAACGGCCGTGATCGACAACAAAGGTGGCAAGCTCCTTCGAGACCTTAGACCAGGGGTGTCAAACTCCTGTCCTCGAGGGCCGCTATCCTGCATGTTTTAGAGGTTTTCTTGCTCCAACACACCTGATTTTGGTCGCTGGGTGATTAACATGCTTCTGCCCAATTTGAAGAGTTAATTCAATCACTGAATCAGGTGTGTTGGAGCTGGAAAACCTCTAAAACATGCAGGATAGCGGCCCTCGAGGACTGGAGTTTGACACCCCTGCCTTAGACCCTGCAGCCCGCAGACTCACGTGTCACAGCGCTCGTCTCATGACACCGGAGCCTCCAGGCTGCAGCCCCTCTGGTTGTCTCCCCCATCCCCCCACTTTTTTAAAAGAAGCAGTGATGGACACTGGTTGACCTCCCTGTAACCATGATGTCCGACTTCGGTCTGTCCCTAACAAGCCCGTCTGCTACTGTAAAAAATTACTGTACCATTGTACATGTGCTTGTAGCAGCCATTTTCGCGTGTGTGAAGTGCTACTATAAAGCAATGACGGGAGGGTGGAGCTCATTCTGAAAGGAGCTCAGAACAGGCAGAACTGACCAGATGAAATCTAATAGGAAAATAATTTTGTGTATTAAATCTAATGAACATGATTTGTACAGTCCACAGATGGATCCTAACTTGTTCAGGGAACCAATATAAAACCTTTAAATAAATCAGCCAAAAATATTTTCTGCTGTTTAGATCCATTAATGCAGAAACAGGTGGGAGGGAAGACCACATTCTCACAATATGTTGGTAAAACAGAGAGGCCTGTTTTATTTTAATCCGATAATAATAACAGATATTTATTAAAAATAAAAGACAGAAACAACCTAAAAAAAGTATTTTGAGTTGACTTACATCTGTGGATCCAGTGAAGGCCACCTTGTCCACATCCATATGCTTTGCAATGGCAGCACCAGCTGTTGGTCCAAATCCAGCCAAGATGTTCACAACACCTTCAGGAAAACCAACCTGCAAACACAAGTCCAGAAAACTTTATAATAAAAACTAATACCAGAAGGAATTCACCTCACATGCCAAAATCTACTACAAGATATCCCATGACTGGTGCAGTAGGAGCAGTGTTTCAAACAAAGCAATATGCAAAATCACACTAAATGAGAGAATAATAGGAATAAAAACAAAACATTAGTAACCTACCTCCTTAATAAGACTGGCCACATATAGAGCTGTAAGAGGAGTCTGCTCTGCAACTTTCATCACAACAGTGTTCCCAGTCGCCAGGGCCGGACCCAGTTTCCAGGCCTGCATCATTAGAGGGAAGTTCCACTGCAGGGAGGGAGAAAATTGAAGCAAGCTAAGATACAATCACATTATTTCATTGTAATATAATTGTTTCAATCTTATTTTACAAGCATGAAAAAAAGAAAAGAAAGACCAACCATGCCACCCTCCTAGAAAACCTACATTTGCACAGGGGAGAAGATGTAAACTCCACATGAAAAGACCCAGGCAGGAGGCAACAGCTCTAACCACACACTGCCCAAATAAATAAATAAATAAATAAATAAATAAATAAATATCCTGATGCATCTCAGTAATCCAGGTAAAAAACCAAAAAGAAAAAAATTGTATAGGTCTTCTGGACGGGTTCTTCTCTAATGAAATGTTTCGTCTCTCCTCCAAGAGACTTCTTCAGTCTGAATTTCAGTCAGAGTTTCAGGCAAAATTCAGGCTTTTAAGCACTGCTTCCATGTGACTGATACTCACATCACATGGCTATCGTTGACACCTAATTAACACTTATTGTTAACAGGGGGTGGAGTGATACTGGCAATGGCCGCGCTGTAGGAGGGGGACAACATATAATAAAATCAGATGATGACATKTAAATAAATAAATAAATAAATAAATAAATAAATAAATAAATAAATAAATAAATAAATAAATAAATAAATAAATAAATAAACAAACTGGTAATTAGGATTGCACCAGTTTATTATTGGTCTGGTTCTCATGGGAGAACCCAGGGTTGTTGTTTGGTACTGATATAAACTAAATTCATTTAACACATTTATCTAGAGTGGTGTCAGGGCCTTTATTATCACCCTGTTGTTTTATGACACCTATCAGCTGGCAATGTCTCGGGACATCATGCCAAATCAGAGTTTTATTTTGTTTTTTACTCTGCATAAATTTTGTAAACTACCCAAGTGGCCAATGGGCTGACCCATGGGCATATGTCATCTCAAACTAAACATTTCATGTTTAAATGTCTGTTAGATTACACTTGACCCTGAGATGTACAGCTCCTGTAGTTTGGCCTTCTAGATCTTTGGCCTTTTTTAAACCAGCTTTCCACACTCTGCAGACCAAGCAGCAAATATCTGTCTTTTGCACAGAACAAATGTTTTATTCGTTAGACTGATTTCTTCTTTAAAAGACTATTTTATTCAAAAATATTATATTAAGATGGTTTCAGCTCATGTAATCATTTTAAAATTATTTATTCTTCATATTTTATCATTTATTGAATTACATTTATCCCAGACCAGCTGTGTCACAGTATGATTCTAAATATAAACATGTTTAGCACATCAAGAACCTTGTTCTTATCATAAAATTGTAAAGAATGAAATTTGTGGATCTTTCTGATAAATTAAAAACATTTAAAACTCATTCACAGAACATGGCAAGTTTGTATTTTTATTTTTTTGGATGGGGGGGGGGGTGACATTAAACAGATTCATCTTTGCTTTGATATCGGGCAAATAAATATTCTTCTGTTAGAGGTAATATGGTTTATAAGAACTCAAACAGTGAATCTCACAGAAAGACTCTCAGCCTGCGCGTGCTGAGGTGCGTTCCTGTCTCTCAGAAGGAGAGAGTTTAGTCACTGACGCAAAGTTGGACAGATCTGTTTGATAACAATGCTCTGAACATATAAGTAATATAAAGTTAGGTTTTAGAGACCAAAGTCTCTGGTAGTTCAGGAGCAAGGTGCAGGAGGAGATGTAAGGACTGATCGCTGCAGCCGCTGCTTATCTCTGCTGAAAACGACTCTGACTGAAAGTCCCGCCCTGCTCTGCTCTGATTGGATAAAACGGCTCTGAGGTTTGTCTGATTCGTTGAAAGCCGTGTCCGTTTAATCCTTACACAACAGGGGCCCGCTGACCTCCTCTGGCAGAACGACGATCCAGTCACACCAGTGAGGCTGGATTTTTTTTTTGTTTGTTTGTTTTGTTCGTTTTTAAGAAATCGGGTCGCATTTGCGACCCTGATAGCTGTTGTTTTCACAATCTCAGGTACAGTCTTAGGTACACAAGGGAACTTTATGACATTCCAAAGTGGTGTGCGTTTTTCTTTTTTGATCGCGCATGCGCACCACTTATGTGCAACTCTGCATATATGTATATGTATGTGGCAGTCTGCTATGAGTCTGGCCCCGACGTCCTGAAGCACATGGGGTTAGTCAAAAAGTTGAAGTATCTGGTGGCAGCTTCATCGGTCACAAGAGAACACCCAGAAGTCCGGAAAGTTCATACATTCGGTTTTCCCTTGGGAGCCCCGGGAAAATGGTACAGGAGCAACTACAGAGTCCTGGAGCACATGGGCTTTAGCTGCAAAGCAAGATCTAACTGGGCTAAGCTCTTGTGCAAAAGAGTGTTAAAGAACACCATCTCTACAATAAAGGCTTTCAGGAGGGAAGCTTGTAGAGTTTGATCGGATTGACAGATGCACAGGTGGGAATAGCCTTCAGTGTGGGGGCGACTTTCTGCCTTAGGTCTTACCGAAATGGAGCCACGGTTTCCTGGGTACCCTCCTGGCAGACCTACAGTGACGGCCTCAGGATACATGATTCCAAGGAGCCATCAGGCAGACTGATGTCACCCTCCTATGGAGGGCGGCTGTAAGTCTTAGGTCTCACCAAAATGAGGCTGTGGTTTCCCAGGTGACCCCCGGCGGGACCTACGGGTTAGGCCCTGGGATACACAGGCTCAAGACAATTTTGCTTTGGAAATGAGAGAGGCTTGGTTCCAGTTTAAGGTCCAAATCGCCTCAGGGAATAATGAAACTAAGGGAATTGAACGGAGCAGACTTTGTCTGTGCACCTCTGAGAGTCAGCCCTTTCTAGGGCCGGCTATATGACCTGGTAGGTTCTGAGTTCTACTCGGCTAGGGAGTGCTGGTAGTGTTTGGAAAAAAACTCCCCCCATTGCACCATCCTGTGCCCTTACAGCGGGGAGTTCCGGTTCCTGCTTAAGGTCCAAAACGGTAATGGAGTGATGCCACCTGGTAGGGTTCCTCGGCACATGTGGGCGTCAGGAGATGGCACAAGAACAGGACGGAGTTATGTGCCTTAAATTTGTCGGCGTGGTATGTGTCGCGGGGACTCTCCAACAAGGGACTTCGGTCCATGGATCTGGGCACTTTGCAGGTCGGGGAAATCACCCTTAGTACCTGGCCTGCTACGCAAAGGCTTCGGCTGGCCCAGATCCCCTCCAAAACCGTCTTTAACGCTGGTAGTACGGAAAAGCTCGGTAGTGGCACCGATGCTTTAGCAGTGGGTATATGGCTGAGTACAATCAAAGCAAGTACCTTCCTGCTATGAGTTAGCTTATCCTCACTGTACTTCGGTTTTGTCCCACAAAAAGATAGGCAGGACTCAGACCCTTAGGGTGCTGATTCCTGCCGGGCCTGGAGAGCTTGCAGACGGTTTCATAGTTGGATGGTGGCTACATGGCTGGTGATTCCGCATATTGCAGTCAGTGACAGAAATGGGGCCCGTCGTCCTAAGAAATCATGCGATGAGCGGACAAGGATCGACACTACTATGGATGGCGGTGAATGAGCAAAAGAACTGGCGCTCACATTAGTGCTGGGTGGTATACTGTTTTGTACCGAAAACCGGTTTTTGTTTTTGTTACGATATGAATTGTCTGAATACCCAACATAGCGGTTTAAATAGCCTGAAAACGTGCAGAACGTTTTGTCGTGGCCACCAGTGAACTGTTTCCTGGGGGACACGTTTCCCGCAGCACCGCTAAGGGCATTAGCATGCTAACGTTGCAGCAACTGGAAGTGGGTGGTGTTTCAGCTGCTTATATTGACTGACATAAAAAAAACATCACATTTTCACCTCCGCTGAATAAAGTAAACAATTCTTCAGTGACGTACACGGTTAGATTTAACACGCGACGCTATAATGGAGAAGTTAATCCATGGAGACTTTAACGTGCTTCTATTGTGAAAAGCCCAGGGGATGTAGTTTTGTAGTAGAGCTGAGTTGATTGGTGTGCAAGGTGAGTCGTCCTTAAGTTTTATTAAGAGACAACGATTAACCCGATAATGATCTTTTCTCAACCCTTCATGATCGGACTAAAATGCATGATTACTGTCTACAACCAGGCAAAGAAGAATAGACATAGAAGAGAAGAGTGTAATGTTTTGTGTTTATAATGAACTGTGATACAGAGGTACAGTAAAGGAAAAAAAGTCAATAAGCAAAGTTTGTACGTTTTTTCATCAGTTGAGCTGTGAGGAAAAAAAATACCGTCAAATACCGTGAAACCGGTGTAATTGTTGAAAATACCATGGTATAAAATTTGGGTCATACCACGCAGCTCTAGCTCACGTTGACGAGAGACAATAAACACCTTGAAATGGGGGCCCCTGGCACGCACATTCTGTGGCTCTGCTGGGGATACTCAGGTCGAGCCTAGAGAAGGATCAAGCACCGACACCTGGTACTCTGTCAAACTCAATTAGCCCTGCCATGTGCAGGTCATGCGGTTGGTGACGCACGCCCAAAATTCAGAATGTCAAGGTGAAGAAATTCAATGAATAGGGTTTAAATGGCGGATGTACACATTGGGACTTCTGTAGAAAAATACAACATAATAAAGTGTCTCCAAGCATAGCAAATAAGTATTTTTACTTATACTGGAGCCAGAGTAGGTGATCAGATAATACTGTACTCCGGTTGGATAAGCAGTATGTTAATGTGCCGTGTCGCTGAGGGATTTAAATAATAATTGCTTGTAGTTTTTGAGTGTTTTTATGGCCTGGAATTGAACAGGGAATGTAAATAAACATTAATGTTTTTGGTACAAGATATTCAAGTAGGCAGGGGACAAACAGTGTATAAGTACAGAGGTAGGTGTTTTTGCTTGTCTGAGGCGGAGCAGAGTGACTGATCTACCACCAGGTACAACAACAAAGCCTGGGGTGGCCAATGGCGGTCTAGCCCACCATTGGTCACCACACTGGCCAGACCAATCATTTGAGGAAATTATACTTTTTCCAGTGGCCATCTTGGATTTTAACGTGGTTAACAATTTTCAATATTGACATTTCTTATGCCTACACACAGCCACAAACACTAAAAAGGAAGTTGCTTATTTTTCCAAGATATCAGCTCACAAGATGGACAGATAGATTCTTCAACCCATAACGAGTGACAAAAAAGTAGCACTGGTGAATCCCTAATGTTAATTTGACAGTATGGTGTTTTTGATATCTTACATGTAATATTTTAAAATGGCATTTGTCTCTAAATAGAACATAATCTTCCACAGATTGTAACTAAACAAACATACACACACTGAATATGAACACACACAGGTATTATCTGCCCACAGACTCCAACAGGTTCATGTCTGGTGTAGCAGAAGTATTCTCCATCAATAGGGATGGTCTTCCCCTCAAACTTGTCAGCCCAACCTGCATAATACCTAAACACAGTGAAGAGGAGTTTTATGAAACACATCTACAAGTAAGATTTTCTTAAAAATGACAAACTAGCAGAATAATAAAAAAAAATTCAGAGTAAAACCTGAAGAATTTAACCTATAAAACCCACCACAGTCAAACTATGCTCTGACAGCTGTTTGGGATCATACCACATCAGGACACATTGGGCCTCATGCAAGAACTGTTCGTACGCACAGATTTGTTCTTAAGTTGTGCATGTGAGTGATTTAGGAAAATTTGTGGCATTCACCAGTTTTCTCGTATTCTAAGACTTTTTTCAGATACGAAAAAAATTCACGAGTGGTCCAGACCTGTCGTATATTTTACAATCAGTCTGCTGTTATCCAGATGGATTTTTCTTATTAATAACGTTATATTACATTAGTTTGAAGATATTTTGAATTGAAAATAAATCACTTTTTTAAGCCATAAAATAAAATATATAAATCACACTCGTAAATTATATTAATAGGCTATTCTGTTTGAATTGGAATTATGTTAAATGTAATAACGAAGACTGACGACATAAATTGGTTAAATTAACTTGGCTATTAATGCTGTTGTATAGCACTGCAGTATTAATATGAAGATCTCAAACTACAAACCAACTTAAATTATGCATTAATTTAAATTTGAGACATTTTAAAATGTTTTTCAGAATCGCATCTGACACTTGCGACGGCTGAGGGAGGGGTGGGTGCCTGCTCGTCTTCTGAATAATTGAAAACCAGTTGTTTACATTTAAATTAAAAAAAAATACCAAAGAAAAACCAGAGCAGGACTAGAGAGAGATGAATATGATTTCGATTTTTATTTCTGTGACTGTATATGATCCACGGGAGACACGACATTAACAGCAGTCATTATTTCATTCCTCTGCTTTGGCAGGTTCTTAAATTCCACAGCTGACACTGCTAAAAATGACAGATTTTCTTTTCTGGATCTCTGAGAGAACTTCAATCTGCGAACTCATGAAGTTCTTCTTTTTACTTTGTCCTGTCTTTTATGAGTGAACACTTCCTGGTATGTGGGGCAGGAAGTGTAGCCTTACATTTGGGGTGGTAATTATGCTAATCTCTTCTCCTCATGCACGAGCACCTGAATACGCATTCATCAGCTCATTTACACACTTTTCCTGAAGATAGAAGACTTTGTTGAAAGAAAAGTAAAAGAAATTTAGAATAAGAATAAGAAAATATTCTTGCATGAGGCCCATTGTTCTTAAAAACAAACACATTTAGTGCTCTTTGTTACCTAAGACATTTAACCACCATGGGAAGATCCACAGAGTAGGCAACGGCATATGGCTTCCCATTATCCAGAGTCTCCAGTTCCTGTGAAAAGATATAAATACATGAATCAAAAAAAAAATTTCTGGACAATACATACACCTCAGCATCACTATGTGCAGACTGTTGTTTTAAAATGAAAACAAGTGAATTAAAAATGAATGAAATGAAAATAAAATTTAGTTTTAAAAATTTTCAAAACAAGCTATCACAAAAAAATAACAAACAGCAAAGAAATGTTTAATAAAAATATTTAGCCATATTTTAATTATTTAAAAAAGATCCTCCATGATGTTTAACGGGGACATCTTGAGCAAAATTCACTTTTTTATCCTAGGAGGTCAGAAAAGATTAATTTAGTCTCTCGGTGCTGCAAAGATATATCTTTATATTCTTTATGAGTTATATTTTTGAACCTGTTCAGTTTTCTGATTTTTGCTAGGATTTCTGAACTATTATGTCAAAGGTTTTACGACTGAACAGACATCAGGTCTGGGCTTACCAACTACAATTTGGTGGTCTTCTTTCTCCTCTCTCTCTGGGTCAGACTCAAGTCTTACCTCATTGACATCTTTTAATTAATTTGTATATAAAAAGTTCCTGCATCGCTAGATAATTGTATCAAACTAGAATGGATCGGACTGAAAGCTGGAGGGGGCGGGGCCTGAGGCGCCTCATTTGGATTTAAAGAGACAACCTCAAAACGAGTTGATCTGGGACACACCTCAGAAAAGGAGTGAAAGAGGGGCTTGTGGAGTTACAATGAGGAGGAATTCAGACTAAAGCATTGAAGTTCCACTTTATAAAGACCCCAACTGAAGGATTTAAATGTAACACAGGGGGATTTAAAAGCATAATATGTATGTAAACAATCTGTATAAACAGCATTATGGTCAACTCATCTGTGTTTTAGTTTAATCATTTATGTATCTAATGTAAACATCCAGGCCTTTCCATATTTAAAACACTCTTCTTGTAATCTGACATWATAATTACTTACAGCCAGGTAGGCAGAATCCCTCTCAATAGCATCAGCTAACTTGTTGAGCAGCAGACCACGATCAGAGGCATCCATCCGGCGCCATGGAGAGCCCAACCTGAAGGCATCACGRGCTGCCTTCACTGCCTTGTCTACATCTGCCTAGAAACACGTAAAATATGGATGCAAATACCACAGTAAGTAATGGTACAAGTCAGATTAAAACAGAGATAAGCTCTTCCTCYTGAAAACATTTGGACATTCTTCCCTGATTACAGGGGCGTGTTCCAACAGGACAAAAATGTCCGGTTCAAATTGTGAAAGTGTATTTGTTGTGTTTTTCCCCCAAACAAGTTTCAAAAATACTTAAAAATATGGACAGCATTCTTTCAGATCAACAGTTACACAGTTTTTCTGTAGCAGACTTCTTACCGCATCGGCCTCGGCAACATGACAGATGACCTCCCCRGTTGATGGATTGACAGTGGGGAAAGTTTTTCCACTTACTGCATTCTGCCACTCATTGTTTATAAACAGCTGAAAAACAAAATACTTCATTAGACATGTAGTATTTACAGTAACTGAATCCTGACACTTGTTCATATGGGACATAATGTGAAATGTTTTCCACATTTCATGTGTGAATTTTGAATCAAAGTGTGAAATTCACAAGAGAAAATTTTTTCCCAAGTTAAAATCACATATTCTGCACACTTTGTACAAAGTTTTATTTATAAAGCACCTTTCACAGTAATATATTCACAAGGTGCTGTACAATCATTAACAGTATAAAAATGGTGGAAAGAATAAAATGAAACAGAAAAACATCATTACACATAAGCAACGAAAAATTGAAACATCAAATCAAGAAAATAATTTCAGAAATTGTAAATCAAATACAAGGTCAATGCAGTTCAAAATATACAATAATACACAAAAACATAATGAATGCGAGAGAGAAAAATATGGCATAAGTTAATAGTAAATAAAACACAGATTGTCGAGCATTCACAATGGAGGTACGCCTGCAGTAATGGTGAAATGGTTAGCTAAACGCTTGAGTGAAAAAGTGAAAATTTAGTTGGATAGCACAGTATTAATGTCTGAAAATAAGCTGCTTAAAGTCAGCATCAACCATTAACTAAATGATATTTCCATATTTATTTCAGATTTAGTCAGTCGTACACTTAATTCTTCTCAGTGTTTAAAAGAGGACGTGTTAAAACACCGTTTAGTCAAAGTTAAACATGAAACGTCAAAGTTCATTATAAGCGGCCCTTCGAGGGCCACCATAACGCTCATGTGGCCCTCTGTGAAAATGAGTTTGACACCCCTGGTAAATGGCATCACGAGGAAAGATCATGTGGAAACATCAAAGCAATATATTGAGACATCTTGGTACAAAACTCCATTGTGAGAATCTTGTAAAAAAAAAAAGGTCAAAGTCATACAGTTTAAAGGCAATGCTATCCAACGCTAAGAAAATGGATGGAAACGTGACTTTGAAGGAAAAAAAAAAACAAGTTTTCAAAAAATTAATTCACTCTGACTATAATTAAAAAAATTGGGAATCCTGACTGAGGAAAAATATAATTCTGGGTGTTTCTATAGAGCGTTGTCGCCTTATCATGAAACTCATGATCTCAGCAAACAGAGTCCAGATTAAATGCCTTTTTATTCTGGCATAGTGAAAAAAAAATCAGCACTCACTCTAGAGATAAACAATTTTGTGCATTAACTTCATGTTTCCCATTATTTACAATCAGCCAACCTGTGAAAATTCAATACTTTTACACCAGTTGTAATGTATCTAATACTTTTATGTTTAAGCTAGTAATTCATGACATCCTTTAATGACCTAGGTTTTCATGACATTCTGTTCATCTGCAGATAGAATGATTAAAGTCACAACAAGATTTGCTAACAACAGTCATTTTTAGATATCACTTGTGTTCATCTTTGTGTTTTCCATTGACCTTGTATCAAATCTTGCTAAGATGACAGAATGCTGTATATGAGGTCTCTCGAGACACAGTGTTCAACAGCAGTGTGGAGAGACTGACAGAGAGAAGCAGAGGCACAGAGACAGGCCAGGTTATTCTGTGTTTCCTATTGTTGCAATAAAACTCTGCTGATCATCTCACGGAGTACCTTCATTCTTGGACCACATATTTCTGTCTTTGTTAAATAAATATTTACCATAACAGTTGGCGTTGTCGGCAGGATCCACTAGGAGATCGACGGACCAAGGCCACATTGCAGGTGGACTGATATGAGTGAGCAAGGACTGGACTGCTT
Organism: Austrofundulus limnaeus; assembly: GCF_001266775.1. Taxonomy (NCBI): domain Eukaryota; kingdom Metazoa; phylum Chordata; class Actinopteri; order Cyprinodontiformes; family Rivulidae; genus Austrofundulus; species Austrofundulus limnaeus. The sequence goes on from NW_013952706.1 coordinate 78,176, forward strand.
AGGACCGTGTCTCCGTGTCTTGTTAAATAAATATTTACCATAACACCAGTTAAAACAAAAAAGAATGGAGTTGTTCTTTTGACTTTATCATGCTGTTACACAAGGAAGCAGTGTGTTTTAGGTGTATCTTAAAGTCCATCCAAAGGTGTGTTTCTAATTAACTCAGATGTTATAAACCTATCAGAAGCTTCCAAAGACATGACATCAAATGTCCCAAGTTGTTTAAAGTACGGCTGCCACGATTAGTCGACGACTAATCGATTATTAAAATAATCGATGACTAATTTAATATTTTTTTTCTTTACTTTGTTTTTCTCTCCAAACTGCTTTGACACCTTCCACTGCCACATCTGCCTTTCTGTCCTTGACACACATGCGCAGTAGTGGTAACTGGGGTAGGCCGTGGACGTCACAAGACATTATACAGACAGGCTCTGGTATCATGTTTACCCAGCAACGGAGCTCAAAAGTGTGGGATCATTTTAAGAAAATGAAAGAGAAACGTGTGCAATATCTGTAACGCAGAACTTTTCTTCCACAGCAATTATTTTAGTTAGCATAAAGCTAAAATCTAATGATGGTTATATAATAGCAGCTGCATTCTGGCGCGATAAGTTGCATGTTTTATATTCAACTAACGTATGATCTGATTAGTCAACTAATCGAAAAAATAATCTGTGATTAATCGATTATAAAAATAATCGTTTGTAGCAGCCCTAGTTTAAAGTCGTAGTCATCTTAGTGTATTTAAACTTTAGACTTTGAATAACATAATAAAAATTGTCTTAAAAAACTTATCTCTCTCAATATTCTGGCATTTAGTAAATAGGAAAATGTTGGTAATCCTTATTGACCTAAAACAAGAAAAATTTCTGATTTCACATCAGAGTGTAAAAAAAATGCATGGGTGTCTTTTTGGTCATAATGCTGTTAATATCACTGGGATTTTAGAGACACTATAGTATTTAGTACAGTATATTTATAGTGAAATTATTTCACAACAGTATAACCTAACCTCGAATTTGCATCTTCAGATTGATATTTTAGGCACCAAATCTAACATTTGAACAGCGTGTGTCCTTTTTCTGATTAGAAGTTGGTTAATCCCAATAAACAAAAAACAAACAAAAAAATAACTGAAACCTGTCCCATCGTTGACTTTCCTTTCATTTGCATCCAAACAAGTAGCTCTTGAAACTTCTGTCAACGCCTAGATTACTACTTTGCCTCATTAGATTGTTTGTACTACTCATTGTCTAAATTTGTTTAATGCTACTGTATTTTATGTACATTTTTCTTTTCTACAATGTAACTTTTGTGTCAACTACCCTGTGACGTGTGCTGCTGTATGGAGGACCAAACCTATCATTATTGGAAATAAATGTATAAATATATACAGTGGTTTGCAAAAGTATTCATACCCCTTGAACTTTTCCATATTTTGTCACATTACAACCACAAA
>NW_013952706.1:81937-84340 GCF_001266775.1 Austrofundulus limnaeus
CACATTTATATCTAAATAATTGATGTAATTGATTTAATGGCACAATAATTTATTTGTCAAACTTCTTTTTGACCCTAWAATTTATTTTAATACGCCAGTTATATATTTATACATTTATTTCCAATAATGATAGGTTTGGTCCTCCATACTGCTGACCTATTGTAGGGATGTTGACATTTCGTCAGCAGCTGCTGCCATTTTCTTCCCAAACTGCTGTGACCAGATTTTGCAAGGCTGCTCGGTGTGTTTGCTTGTAATTTCCTCCTGCTTCGTTATTTCTACGAATTTCAACAAATCGGGCTGACGTCAGGTAGTTAGCTACAGCCTCGTCTTCGAGTTTTTAATTTTTGTTGATGCGTTTTTAAAGAGACAATTTTTTTGAAAAGAGGATCAAAGTAAATCACCCGAGTTTTTCTAGTGACCCCTTAAACCAGGGGTCCCCAAACTTTTTCCTGTAAGGGCCACGTAACTTTTCCCTTCTCTGGTGTGGGGCCAGAGTCAGTTTGTAACAGAAAAAGTGTGACTATTGCAGGAGTGCCTAAATGTAAAAAAATTATTGCTTTCCAGAAAGCACAATCAAATAACCCTCTCTGGGTTCTTCACAGGATGTATTCTGCTGAGCTAACAGTCCACTTTTTAGCTTTGAGAGTTTGTTTGCTCACATTTGGCCTTGCAAGCTATCATACTTGTCTTTGTGACGGGATTCATAGTGTCGCCGCAGATTGTATTCTCTGAATACCACCACCGCCTCTTTACAGATGAACAAAAAAATAATCATTTGTCCACTGCAGCTTAAATGCCCTGCATTCTGAATCAATTTTTCTCTTACCTAATCTTTTTGTCATTATTCCGTTCTCTCTTTGAGAGGGGCAGGTTTAGGATTTTTTTTCTGGGCGTTGCCAGATAGGGGCACAGACCGCAGAAGGGTGGAACAGAATGTCACGTTATATGCGTGTATGTATGAAATAGTTAATAATAGTTAATAATAAAAATAGTTCATAACTAAGGAACATTTTATTGCAAAAGTCCAACTTCATAATCAAATATAAATACACATATATGAAGAAAAATAAACAACTAAATGCTCTCTGGGGGCCGGACCAAATGGGGAGGAGGGACGGATCTGGCCCGCGGGCCGTAGTTTGGGGACCACTGCCTTAAAGAGATAAGCTGCCATGAAGAACATCATTTTATCTGCCCTTCTTCCAAATTTGATAATGATTTGAAACGTCGAGTATGTTTTTTTAAATCCGGAATAGCGCCTGTTAGCAAAATGTTTTGATGCTCGTCTTCGTCACCTGACACATTTAACACGCTGTCATTGGTTGAGGAGCTTTGTTTACAAAACAGATGTSRACATGGTTTTTAAATTGTTTTAATTTCCTTACTTTCTAAGACACATTAAGTTGATTTAATGCTACAGTTTGCCTTGTAATGTTATTGTATACCTTTTCTGCTACTTTTGAATTGGCTATTATTAAGTTTTATTAGTGTTTTAGGATACAAGATGCTTCCTACAAAAACTAGAATGGGAATCTTTTCCTAAAATTTCATGACATAAAATAAACATGAAATAAAATTTCAATTTTATGAGCAAAAATAGAAAACATCAAGGTGAAACGGTCACATTGGTTCTGCTGTGAACTGCAGCAACAAAACATGAGCTGATTTCACCTAAACAAACATCAATAAATTCCCTCATACTTCAGATAATCACATGATTTTGGTGTTTTGTGTGGTTTGAAATGTTCTTTTGGAATCCGCTGTCAGATTTAATATTGGTGTAGGATTAAATATTTATCCACATCCCTACCTATTGATCAGGTCACCCTTGGAAAAGAGATCTTGATCTCAATGGGCTCTATCTGGTTAAATTGATTAATTGAAACAATCCTACAAACGATTGCGCGCCTTTCCGGCAGGTGGCGCTAAACTGTGTCCGCGAAGTCCATTAACCTCACCTGTCAGCGAGTGAAACTGGATTTTGGACCGTCGACTACACCTCGTTACATAAACACGTTTTAGCAGGACAACTCAGAACTGCAGAAATTTACCTGCAGTGAACTTTAAAACAGAGTTTATCGTTGCGTTTCTGCACACATTGCGCAACATTTGGCTCATGAAATCGAGCGAAAGATAAACAAACTTACCTTGTTAAAATGGACCTCAGGCTGCGGGTTCGGTGCTGGGATTGCGGTCCCATAAGAGCAGACTGACATTCGGATCAGTCGTGGGAACGACCGAGAAACCACAGCACGAAGCATTACGAGACCTTCTGGGAGACAACAAACCTGCAAACTCCCAAACTGCAACTTCTTCTTTTTCTTCTTCTTCTTCTTCTTCTTCTTCTTCTTCTTCTTCTTCTTCTTCTTCTTCTTCTTCTTCTTCTTCTTCTTCTTCTTC
>NW_013952706.1:84715-100971 GCF_001266775.1 Austrofundulus limnaeus
CTATTATTCATCTTTAATTGAAAAAATATGAACCAGTGAGTGAATTTTAATAAAACTTTCTGGAAATAAGCTCTACATGTAAATCTACAACTGATATCTTACAAAATATTGAATTATTTAAATCACATTATGGCTGTAGCGAGTATGAATAGGAGAAACAAGAGTGATAATGTTTCTGCCCTGCACTGCATTTTTTAAACCTGTTGGGGCACCACATCAGATTTAACTGATATTTATTCTGACTGGTCACCGTGTGTGTGTGTGTGTGTGTGTGTGTGTGTGTGTGTGTGTAAACATTAGTCATTAAGACATTTCAGTTTTTACGTTCCGGTTTCAAACATTTCTCCTCCACAACCTCGTCATGATTAATTGTTGATTACTCATCATTTCTCTACATTGATCACACACAGACAATTTTTTCCTCCTTTCAACATGATTTGCTGATCGTCTCATGGTTCGTTTTTATTAATCTCTCCCTTTATTTAATAGAGTCAACTTTTATTCTAATCAATTCGTTTAAAACATAACTTGTTATAACTCACAAAACCTTTATAATTTTTTTTCTTTCCTTTAAAACCAAAATTAATCACAACTTTTGACTGTCTGCATGGTTTCACTTCAAGTCCACAGCTCCACTCCGGCTGCTCTTCGTTACTTCCTCCTTTTGGTCCTGTGTGACATCATTCCTGCACTTTAACTTGTATTAAAGGCCCTCCGACACCATCTTCATGACAGCTTTGTTTCCAATCACCTTTGACCTATACATTAATCTTCATCCAGGTACCACCACATATCCACATCCATTGACAATACACACACACGCTTTACAGAAAAATTATAATTTTGTGTATTTTGTTGCCATTTTCCTATATCCGTTTATTTTCAGGTAAGCAGACAGATGTCGGGTGTGTGGTCTTGTTTTCTTGGTGCATATTTAATATATTTTCTAATCTCTCTTTCAATCTAATTGCATTTCCCTGTTTTTTCTCTTTATATAACAAAAACAAATCACTGATGAAGAAATTAAGAAACTAAATTTATTTTTTTCTACTGAAGTGATAAAAACATTTATTCACCCTTTTTATTCAGACTCATTTACCAAAGTGTGAGATCGTAACATTAGCAGTGAGCTCTTCCCATGTGCATGAATACTCAAAATAACCACTTTGTCTTTTATACCAATTTATTACAAAAATTTAGAAAAACCTATTTCATTAAACCATGAATAAAACCAGTAAAATAATATTAAAGACAAGCAATAAGGTTTCTAAAACAGTTTAAAGGTGAAAATTATTGGGGACTTGATGTTATGTCAATGTTAAAATAAGGTTATAGAAGGAACAATGGAAATATTTTGTCTATTAATTAACTGACAAGTGACCCAGGTTGAAAACCTAGAAAGTTTTGTCAGTTTAGAGAGAAGTGTTAAGAGTTTGGTCAGATTAGAGATTAGAGACCTAATCTACTGCAGATCAGAAGATTATCAAGATTGCCTCAGCTGTTGAACCAGGACTGCTCTGCAAAGCAAATTGTGACACCTTTTTAGAAGTACTTTTACTCTCATCCAGTTTGGAGACATCCAGTAGTCCTGTTGGGATTTTTTTTCAGTTATGTTCCTTTATTCCTTTATGTACTCCTTTTATTTTACTTTGCAAGTTTGCTCATCACAGCCAAATTGTCTCTCTCTCCTCCAATGCCGTGTGAGCTATTTGTCAACAAGCAGAGATACATCACCAAACATGGTATCCTGCCTTTTGTTTACTACACTGCTGGGTGAGCTAACTTTTGTCAGAAATAGATCAAGTGTGTTAAGACATTTTTGTATCTTGTTTCCCCTCCCCTTTGCTTTAATAAAAGCGACACTCTGCTACAGAAAGTTCGAGAATTTGGGGGAACTTCTGAGTATGAGGTTCCTTCAACTTCTCCCTCTTTTGCGAAGGAGTGTCTGAAAACTCATACCTTTCGTCTCGTTCATTTAGTTAAAGGTACATCTTTTGATTAACCCTTTCACCCGTAGATGAAGCAGCTCAGTTGCTGGACCCCTTTTCTCTGAAGTCCAGGCCTTGGTCAGATCACAGAGGTTGTACAGAAGCGGACTCCCTGGCTGGGACAGCATGGCTTTCCGTCATGAACGGCCTTTATTAGACCCAGCCAGGTCGATAAGAACATCATAGTTGGATCTGAATGAGATTGGTCCAAACCAACTTTTCTTTGATTAACTGGGATTTAAGGAAGATGGATTACGTGATCCCAGATAACAAAAATGGAGATTTCAAGATTTGAATGATTTTGATCCAGATTAAACGTTTTGAACAACTGGACCCAGGATTTCCAGCCATATACTTAGGCTACACAAACATAAAAACGATGCCAAACTTATGAAATGATTTCCTGGTGATACGACAGTCTGCACAGAACGCACAGTTTCAAATAAATTAAAATGATTAGAAACATTACTTTTGAAGACCTTTATGATAAAAAAACCCACTTGATTGTAGGTTAGGAAGATAATAGCCACAGTGGGTAGGTGGTATTTTTATGCAAGAACAAATTATGGCAAATAGTTTCAATTTTTTTAAACTCTGCAAAGAGTCACTGTGCACAAGCAGCTACATTTTTGCAGAAAGTCTGAATCCAGTTATGGGTTTGTGACCACATGATCTATTTTCATCCCATCTTTAATTTTATTAGATTTCAGACAGACACTAGAAGTTAAACTAATGTGGTTGGATTGCAATATTGTTTCCTTGTCCATCTGTAATGAGTAAAATATTAGGACAAGTAAACTGCTACAATTATTTTTCCCATTAATGTTCTAAATCTAAATACTCGTTTCCATCTCATTATTGGTCAAAGTTACAAAGAGCTGCAGGTTGTGGATCCATGATAAATACAAAGCAAAGTCAGCAACATGTCAAACAGGGGTATAAATTGACTTAAAATTTATTGAATAATTCTACATGAGCAGAGCTAACATGAGCAGAGCCAACAACAAAAAAATTATTTTCCTGACATTTTACTCCAGTTCCATCAAAGTGCTTTTAAAAGGCCAACATAGTTCTGGTTTTCACTTTCAAAACATAATCCATGCAAAATGATTTACTGGCCTACATTTCTGAAACAAATCAAGAGGAAAAAGATTAGTGGAACTTGAAGTTATGGTTTATTTTTTTTTATCCAATTCAACACCAGCTCAGCCTGTTTGTCATCATACAAGTTGCTTTCAGAGTCTGTGCAGGTGGTGATGGTCACCAGGGTATAACTACTGGGACATTCATGCATTTACTTTGAACCAACTAAAACCTCCTTAATATGCATCCATTTCTCCTGTAAACAGACTCCAATGAAGGGCTTCACCTATAGCTCCAGAATTCAAATCAGACTCTGCATCGTCGCTACAAATCAAATCTCTGGACTCAGATGGTTGAACAGATCGCTCTGATTCAAACTCTTTGATCCGAAGGTTATCCCCCTCATCTGACTCACTGTTAACAGAGTCAGGTTTATTAATGCATTTGATGTCTTTCAGCTTTAAGGCAGTGCTCACTTCATCCAGCTCAGAGCTACGCTTCGTTAATCTCAGGTCAGAAAGAGCAGACGTGTTTGTATCAAAGTTACTGGTTGTAAAATGTGTCCGGGCATCTTTTGCATCAGAAGGTGGAATATTCAGCTTCCTGTACATGATGCCATGTTCATTTTTGTAACTATTGTTTTTACTTTGACCTGAACCTTTAGCAGCACTGCAGCTATTATTGACACTGTTCGGACAAACTGTATTGGTGGAAATTACACGAGTAGAGCTCTGACTAATATCGAACCTGGGATGTCTTCCGTTCGTGTTGTTACCAAAGCCATCTATGGAGGTAATCTTTTCATCACCAGTGGAAGAAAGCACAAAATCTCTAAAATACAGCTCCTCCTCTCTGACCTGACCCGTTTCATTCCTAACTGGTCTATTTTGATCCGACATGTCCATGGTAAGCAGATCTTTCAGCTCACTGCCTATTGTTATCATTACCTCCTCATTTTCTTTTCCATCATCTGCCTTTTCCTCATGATTGACCTTTGCAGACTTCCATCCTATTTTGTCACTAGTGGTTTCTCCTTTGGTCTCTTCAGAGTCAGTCTGGAGATCTTCATGCACATCCATGTCGCCTTTCTCATCTTCATCCACTGGTTCTGTGTCCTTTTCAGTTTGGAAAGCCCTCACTCTCAACTCTGGTTTCTGGTGCTTTTGCTCAACAAGCCAGCCTGAACTTCTGACTTTACTGCTGAAAGCTGAGAAGAAAGAAATATTCAAGTTGACAAGCTCTAAAATTTCTCCTTGCACACTTTCATTAACGTATATTAAATTACATATCAGTTACAATGACTGAGTTATGCTGCAACTGAATACTTTAAAATTGGGACATACAATACAACATATTCAGGTATAATTTAATTCATATAAACTGACATTCTCTGAACTTACCAGTCGCAGTGTCAGAGCACACAGAGTTACAGCAGGAACACACCGAGGGAGAAGCTGTCAGCTCCTCCCATCTAAAAATACAAAAAAAGTTTGTTAAATTGTTCAGATTGTTTGTATCATTCTTCAGATAAAGCAACCAAGACCCATGGACCATTGAAACCACACTGCTATCATGCTAGGGATAACATTAAAAAAGAAAAAAAACACTTGTTCGACTGTCTCTTTCAGCTTCCAGAGTCTGCTGCAGTGTTTCCCAAAGTTGGGGTCGGGACACAAAGTGGGGTCCCAAAACATCAAGGTGGGATCCTGAAAAGATTTTCTGAATTAATTACATTTATGGCTTAGTTGTTACAAACGAGTGAGGTTAGTGTATTTAAAATGGATAAATGTAATATAAAAAATATTGTTACTATGCCCATGTTTAGTTGACCTGATACAAATGTTTATCATGCAAAAATAGCTGGGGGTACAGGTCTCTACTGTTATTTTGTGGGTCAAAAGCTGAAAGGTTTGGGAACCACTGCACTTTGGTTCCCAAAGTTGGGCTTGGGACCCAATTATGGGTCATGAAGNTTGGGCTTGGGACCCAATTATGGGTCATGAAGCACCTTGGATAATCTCCAGAAATCAATTTAAAGGGTAATAAAATAATTGCTGATGTAATATTTCCCTATAACTATTACAAAAACACAAAAAAGTATAAATAAGTATTTATATTTGTGTATAAGCTGTTTAGATGGTCAAAAAGCCTGTGTTTTTAGGGTTATTAACAAAGTTCATGTACTCAGACCAGTAATATTTGGGGTCAAGTTTTTGCCATGAATATTTTGTGGGTCAGAAGATAAAATGTTTGGGAACCACTGGTCTATTGTACCCTGACAGAGGAGTTTATGACCAAAGCGGTGCAGAAAATTATCTACAAATTAATTAAAAAAATGTCAACAATGGAAAATTGTTCATCCAGCCTTACATGTTGGAACCAGAGTCTGGCCCAGAGGAGAATGAAGACAACATTTTAGACTTGCACAAGGCTGGGATGGGCTACAGGAACATAGGCAAGCAGCTTGGTACGAAGGCAACAACTGTTGGTGCAATTATTAGAAGACAGAACAAACTCAAAACAACCATTAATCTTCCTCTATCTGGGGCTCCGTGCAAAATCTTGCCTCATGGGGTCTCTATGAACATTTGAAGGGTGAGGGATCATCCCAGAACTACATGGGAGGACCTGGTCACTGACCTGAAGAGAGCTGAAACCACACTCTCAAAGGTTACCATTGGTAACACTATGTCGGCATAAACTAACATCCCGCAGTGTATGCACGGTCCCCAATACATGTCCAGGACCATTTGAAGTTTGACCATCTGGAAGATCCAAAGGAGGCATGGGAGAAGGTTGTGGTCAGAAGAGACCAAAATATAGCTTTTTGGTATAAACTCTACTCGCCGTGTTTGAAGGAGGAGGATGTGTACAATCCCAAGAACACCATTCCAACCATGAAGCATGGGGGTGAAAACCTCATACTTTAGGACTGCTTCTCTACAAAGGGGGCAGGACATGAATAGGGTCGTGTATTCCAAGATTCTGGCCAACAAGCTCCTTCCCTCTGTTAGAGCGTTGAAGATGGGTTGTTATAGACAGCATATATAGATATATAGTCAGCATGACAATGACCCAAAACACACAGCCATGGCACTTAGGGCGCTGCTCCATAAGAAGTATTTCAAGGTCCCGGAGTGTAGCCTGTCTCCGGACCTGAACCCAATTGAAAATCTTTAGAGGGAGCTGAAACCCAGTGTTGTCCAGCAACATCCCCAAAACCTGAAAGACAGGGCCAAAATCCCTGCTACAGTGTGCACAAACCTGGTGAAGGACTACAGGAAAATGTCTGACATCTGTAGTTGTTTCTGTAACAGATGTGAAGTTCTGTTTTTTTGAATGGATTTAATACTTATTTCATGCAATAAAATGCAAATCAATTATTTAAAAACATTATTGTAGGTGAGCCAACTTGCAAAATTGACATCATATTAAATGCTTATTTTCCCCACAGAACAGTTGACATATTCACAGTGGTGGGCACAGTTCCCCTAAAGCACTAATAGGGGAACTTTTCTGATTAGTGCAGGGCTTTTTGCTCATTTTAAAATTTACTACTGGATTAGCACTTGCTAAATTTATAGGCAAAATTTAGAAGCACTAACTGAGGTCTATAAACGTTATTGATCAACGTTAACAGCTGAAGGTGAAAGCTGTCACACATTTTGTTCATGTGTGTCACTTATCCACCAGGTGACAACATATTGACAATATATGAACTTAAATACAGCTGTGGAATGTCAATAAGTCTTAAGAGAGCAACATGGTAACATGTGACTCATGTCTGTTGAATGTTAATGGGTTGACTGAGTTATTTTAGTGCTTTAGAATTAGCTTATGGAGGTGTCAACGTGCTTTAGTTTGCCAGTAAAATGATTTAGTTTTTCTCCATCATATTATCCAGGAGAGTTTAATAGTATTTCTAATGTATGATCATGAAACGAAGACATCTGTAGTTAGATTGCTAAGTGATATGAAAGGAGGAGAACGTACGTTTCTGAATAATCACAGAAGTTTATACACATCACATACAGGGGTTAGACAATGAACCTGAAACACCTGGTTTTAGACCATAACATCCCTTTCAGACAGCTTCCTCTTGCGTCCACAGTTAATCCTGTTGGATGTGGTTCGTCCTTCTTGGTGGTATGCTGACATTACCCTGGATAATGTGGCTCTTGATACATCACAAAGACTTGCTGTCTTGGTCACAGATGCACCAGCAAGACGTGCACCAACAATTGAACTCTGGTGTGTCACCCATGTTGTGTGCATTGCCATATTTTGAGAAAAACTGTGCTCTTACCCTGCTAATTGAACCTTCACACTCTGCCCTTACTGATGCAATGTGCAATTAATGAAGACTGGCCACCAGGCTGGTCCAGTTTAGCCATGAAACCTCCCACACTACAATGACAGGTGTTTCAGTTTCATTGTCTAACCCCTGTACACCAACAACAAGGATCCTCACTGTGGATTACTTAGACCAGGGATAGTCAATCCTGGTCCTCGAGTGCCGCAGCCCTGCATGTTTTATTTGTTTCTCTGCTCCAACACAGCTGATTTGAATGAATGGTGATTATCCTACACATTCTCACTCCCGACTCGTCACATATTGACGCTTTTCCAAAGTTCCCTCTGCGTCTTATTTTGACGCATCAGGTGACCCCCTCGCGTCAGTCCTTGACGCCCGCGGCTTTTCCGGGTTGCGCCACCAGGGGTCTTTGGGTCGGGGGTTTGAGGTTAACATGAGGGATCAGGATTAATGGTTAAGTTTAGGTACTGGGATCAGGGGTAGGATGTCCATGGTGAATATTAGGTAATTTCAGACTTTGGAACATGTTTACGTGAATTTCCTACATTTTCTAAAAATGGTTAATTTTAGGTACTAGGGTCAGGGACAGGATGTCTAAAGTGAACAAAGGTAATTTCAGGCTTCGAAACGGTAGTTTTTGCGCATTTTCTACACTTTCTGAAAATATGACAACAGATTTCGCCCCATCTCGTCAGTAACTGACGTGACGGGGGTACCCGGCTCGTCAAAATCGGACATAGAGGGAACCTTGGAAAAGCGTCAATATGTGACGAGTTGGGAGTGAGAATGGGTTGGATTATCAGGCTTCTGCAGAACTTGGATGAGGTAATTCAATGACTGAAGCAGGTGTGCCAGAATGATTTATATTGGTAAAACAAAAAAGGACAAACTAAAACACTGAGAAAACTGAAGATCACTTTAAAACTACTAGAAAGTGGGATTTTTTGGAAAAAAATTAGATAACTTAAGTTTTGCAGTACTGTTTACATAAATATGCATGTAGTTACTGACCTTCCAAGTGCCTTGTTGTAGTTGCAGGACTTTGCAATGTGAGAAGTGTAGAGACCAACTGACAATGAGCAGTGAAGGTACTGCACCTGAAGACAGATAAAATACAAATATAGTAAAATAGAAAGAAATTCAAAAAGAGAACCTGTTCGATTATTACAGAAATTTGATCCCCATAAAGAGTACATATCTCAGGTTGCTGGTAGCAGAGAGCAAAGAAGGAGCAGAAAAACAAAGGATTTGGATAGAACTGTTTTAGTTGCTCATATTTACTGTAAAGCGCACTAAAGGTCCTGCCACACCGTTTTAGACAACTTAGGCCAACTTGTGAAATGTTTGGAGACGTTGAAGATGGAAAGAAAAAAAATCAACTGGAAGCCTCTTTAAGTAGTGTACATTCTTCAATTATATAACTTAGTAATTTAGTGGAAATTTTGTTTAAGATGTGTAGGGGTCACCTCGAGTCAAATTATCAAGGAACTATCTTGGACTCTCAGTCCTCTGATGGGCCTTCGAATGGACAAAAACTCTGTTCCACTTAGAACTGTATTTAGGCCACCCAAGGCCACTTTCCTTCTAAATCAGATAAAAACAGAAGAATCTTCTTATTTAATTTAGTCTTTTAACTGAAAGTATTACGCATTTTGATAATCAGAGAATGTTTATCAAAGTTACAGGAGAAGAGAGGACAGATGTCTTTTCTCCCTCAGTAGGATTTCAGCTTTGTATGGTTTTTTCTGTGGGAAAAAAAATTCTTATTTAACTAAAATAATCTTTATGGTTTAAGTTGATGAAATATCAATGTTTTACTTGTCTGAATCATATTTGCAAATGTTTTGAATTGAAGCAATTAATTTTTCTTTCAGTTATGTTTTAAATAAGTACTCATCAGATAATTTAAATGGGTCATGAAATGTGTTGTTCTGAACCACACAGCAGCAGCAATAATCTTTGTTTTGTTTCAGGAGGCACAGCGAGTTCTGAAACTAACACTTTCCTTGATAATTTCTTTTTCTAATCTAACCTTCTGGAGGGCGGACCATAGATTCTCTAAGCTTCTAGGAACCAACAGTTTCCGCCCGTCTAGTGAGAGAAAAGAAAGCGTGAAAAAAGGTGACTGACGGCCGTCAGTCACTGTGACAGCTAGATTCTCTCCGGGGAATCAAAAGCTGAAAACTGTGTTAATTAATTGTTCACAATCAGGTGTATTCTATAGTCAATTTTGTATGATTTGTAAAATAAATGATCGCATACTATGGTTCAAATCAACATTCACTGACAGAGTTACTTTGTGTCCGTTAATTCTTGCACTAAAGAAATGTTTATCCAAAAAATAAAAGAGATACACGCTAATTAAATTACTCTTATAACCTTGTTATAAGAAGTGTAAGCTGACCCTTACAGATGCATAAGTTGTCTAAAATGTCACAATGTGACAGGGCCTTAACAAGCGACATGAGCAACACAACTGCATGAAATTGGATCTTGTATTTTCTCCCAGTGACAGCCAACTCCACAAACTTCTCAAACATTGATGTGATGCAGATTAGACCATCAGTTTCAGCACAAGCAGTGAATTACACTTGTTTACACGATCAAGCATTAACTTTATGTAGTTATGTATTTATGTCTAAGTATAGATTATAATAAAGTACATTCATTTCATTTTGTTTTTACTTGGTTACATTTGAAATTTTATCTGTTACGGAGTAAAAAATGTGAAGAAATCTAGAAGAAAATAATGCACTCTATTTAAAATTTGGAATTTCATTCAGAAAACAGATGTAGCTCCTTACCATGGTGATTAGTTTTGTATAGTCAAGACCAAGACCATGGTGTCTCAAGACCGAGATGAGACCAAGACTTTTAGGGTCTGGACCATGTCGAGACTAAGACTAAGGGAGGTCAAGACTAAGAGCAGTGCCTAGTGCTGTCTCTGAAAGTGAATTTACAAGTTGCTAAACAATTTCTCCTGGATGTTGTTTTACAACTATATTCTTTATGATTTATGTAGCCAAACTGTTTTGCTGAAAACTTTACAGACATTTTCTCCCACTCCCAGAGAACCACTGCTCACTTTTCCTGGAGTGCCGCGTACGATTCAAGTGGGTGTGGGTGACAGCCGGTAGTAAAAATACATAAATACGAATGAGTCGGGTTTGGATTTGAATCAGTATGTTTTAAATTCAATTAAAGCAAAGATGTTAACATAAATTGCACAATAATCTGGCTATTTAGTGATATTTCCAAATTGGTGGTCTTGAAATAAAATTCTGAGTCCTCAATGTCCGAGTCCAAGACAGGACTGAGTACAAATGCTGTCGAGTCCAAGACAAAAACATCAAAAAGTGGTTTTAAGACAAAGACCGGTCTCAAGAAATACAACATCTCATAAATAAATTAGTTCAAAATATCATTTAGAATATTAGGTTTCTAAATTGAAACCAAACATTTAATGAATTATTTGCTCAATGGCTTCAGTAGTTCAAAGACATACAACAAATGCATCCTGTTCCTTCACTGTCAAATATATCCCAGAAAACTGCCTCTGAATGTCCAGTTGTTTCTTAACATCATATTTCAGTAAACAATGTTAGGGCTGATCTATGCATGCTGCTGAAATAACCAGTAAATAAACATATACACACAGAAATGCAAATCTTTTCTTACTTGAGAGATTTCTTTGAGCAGAAAAGCATCCAGAGAGAACTTCACCACACCAGCCCCTCCTGACAGGAACCGAGAGTTGCTGCCCTCCCTTCTGCCGTCGGTCATGCAGCTGCAGCCAAAACCCCAAAACAATTAAATGTAACATGGCATTCCAATAGCTCTAACAAATCTGTAGATTCACGCTCACCCAAAGTTAGAAATAATATCCACTTTGGGCAAAGTGCTTGGATCTTCAGAGCCTGAAGCGTAGCAAAAGTCCACAAAAAGCCTCTCTCCAGGCAACAGATTTCCTGTCCGAGCCAAAAAATTCACAGGATCTCCTAAAAAGAAAGCATGGCCAGGAGGAAGAGGATCCCACTGTGCTGAGAAAAGAAAAAACAATAATGAAAAATTTAGAAATCTGTGTGAAAAACAATCAAAACTGAAAGCAATGATTTACAACTTTCAAAAACTGTGTTTGACAGGTACTGTGGTTTAGAAAAACAAGTTTTCCACTTTGTTTCAGTCATTTAAACGAGCCTTGGCCCACATGTCTTTATGTGTTCTGATATATTAACATTTACAGTTTGCAGAAAAACACAGGTGGGATATTCAGGATTCCTATTTTTCTGTTGAGGAAGGAACATCATCCTAAAATGGCTCCACTATTTTTAGTTGCACTTTTTTCCCCACACTCTGGCAAACCTCTGCCTGTCTTTACTTCTCAGATATACAGGCTCTCCATAATGCTCTTCTTGTACGGTGTCGCCAAATAACTTTAGTTACAAAATGCTCCTCCAGCTGTTTCTTGTTCGTACCACTTATATTTGCATGTCCCAAATTAAAACATATTGCTGCCATCATATTTAAAGTTCACTCCCCTATGGCTGATAAGGTACTGATAGCTATGACAGGACATTACTTAAAAATAAATAAATAAATAAATAAATAAATAAATAAATAAATAAAATAAATGAGCAGATTCTTAAGAGTTTTTGGAAAATGTGACAACCGACTCCAGTTTTATATTGAAATTTGTTTAAAAGTTAAGGTCTTCCAAAAATGACAAAGAAAATTAAAACTAATTTAGTCAAAGTAAAACCACAGGTGATAAGGCGTTGTATAATTGTGGTTCATTAACTGAACAGTGAAGCTGAAGGTACCTACCATTGCAGACAGTGAGGCTGAATGTTAGTCTACTCTTCATACTCTTTAGAAATGTTGTGTGTTGAACTTGTGGTCTGTAACCAACTTTATAAGAATAATGAAACCTGAAATGGAGAGAAAGACATTTACATAACAAAAAGAAAACTTTCAGAAACGCATTAAATTAGTGTTTGTTTCAAGCTACGCACTATTTGGTTTATAAATGTTTAAAACTCACAGGTCTTCCTGCCATTTCCCCAAAATTTGCTCTGAATTCCCATAATAAAACTTTATTCTGACTTGTATTTTGAGCTTCTTTATGTGCTCACATATGTTCATTGTTGAGATGTCTCATTGGCATGCTTTGGTCCATTCTGGAAATGTTAAATCACACTGATCCATGCGGTCTGCAGGATCATCTTCCTGCAGGCTTGTGATTAAGATCCTTAAACCATTCTAGAGAGGTTTGTTGGCTCCTTCTTTCATTTATCAGTGATGTAGTAAAATAAAAGAATTACCTGTTGTAGCGACAGTGGATGGGAAGCTTAATGGGGTAAGCCCTGATGACATAGCCCTGTGGAGGTGGAGTGTAGCTCAGATAATAGGTATATATCAGCTCCCCACCAGCAACCTGAAAATGACAAAGTTTACATAAAATCTTACATATTTAATGCTACAAAGATGAAAATCAAAAAGTCAGACATTTTACTCCCTCAAGGATTATTATACGCCATCATCCAATAAACATGCTTGCCATGTTAATTGGTAACTCTTAATTGTCCCTTGATGTGAGTGAGAACTGTTTCTTTTTTTTTATTTGTCTCTCCCTGTGATGGGAAAAAAATGCATAAACATGTGTGTTTTGTGCTGACAAATTACAGAAGACAGATTAATAAAGGATTAACAGAATGAACAAGTCAGGCTTACTGCATACAGTTAACTAAGTTGAGATGCTGACATTTAAAAAAAGGTAATCTTTTTTTTAATAGTGATTTTTTAAAAGCTTCTGGAATATCACTATGTTGATGAAAAATTGCTTCATTGTCTCTACTTAAACTGAGGATTGTGTGAAAGAAATAATTACATCAAAACCAAGTTTAACATAATTAACACTTTGACAAATAAGGTGTGGGGGAGGGGAAAACAAGTACAAAGACCCTATATAAAAAAAGTACAGATTGAATTTCTGTAAACATTTCATCATTTTTTACATCATTCAATCTGTAGCAATGGTGGCTATAAACATGTTAGCATTTAGCTGTACATATTGGCAAGAATAACGATCGTTAGCATTTTTTAAAATAAATTAAGTGATATTAATATAATATATTATATATGAATGCCAGAATATTGTGCGTTATGGGTAAACTAATAAGAGAAACGGGAAAATGTGTAATTTCACAGTGAACAGATTTTTATTTTATTTACTTTAACATGTTAGCCATCTGACTCGAACTGAAACTATTAATAAAGCATTATAAAACAAAAATTTGTAAACAGATATTAGCTTCTGTAGCAAAACATAGTTCTAGAGTACAGCGCAACGATGAATCATAATTTATCATAAATTAATCTGGTTTGGCCTTCCAGTGGGTTTGCTGTCAGAGTTGATTTGTCAGCTGTGAGCTGCCGCCCTGTTTGGACGCCATCTTTGCTCCTCCATGATGTGACAGGATAGATGGTGCTCGATTCACATTTAATTTTACGGTTATACCGAAAACTAGAAAAATGTTAACATTTTCTGCAGCACTTTCGTCAGTTTAAACAGTAATGAACAAATAAAATCATCTATTATTTCATTCAATAATTAATTTACTTTGTTTTCTTAATGGTACTTTGTTGATTTTAAGAATAAAATTAAACTAAAACATGGTGCCAAAACTAGATTCAAACCATGCGAGTAGAAAAGGGCAGTGCTGGTTCCCAAACCTTCCAGCTTCTGAGGCACAACCAGCAGAGACTGGGCGGGGAGGTAAAGTTCCAAATGAAAATCCAGAACCTCCCACTCCAACACAAGGACTGATAACACTGATCCCCAAACCTAAAAAATACCTCCTATTTATTGATAATTGGCGACCAATTTCTTTGCTCAATACAGACTATAAAATATTTGCTTCCATTCTTGCCAAAAGGCTTAAAAATGTTTTGGACCCAATTATAGATGAAACTCAATCTGGTTTCATGAAAAACAGACATATCTCTAATAACATTAGACTTGTTTTAGATGTTGTTGATTATTCATTTTTTATGTCCCGATGTCAGTTTTATCTTTGTTCTTGACTTTTATAAAGCATTTGACACCATAGAGCATAACTTCATGTTTCAAGCAATTGAGCGATTTGGTTTTGGTGAGTTCTTCTGTAAAGCTATCAAAACCTTGTACTCCAGAGCAATCGTTCCATCAAACTAAAAAACAGGACTTCACCAAGATTTGATTTGCAGCGTGGAATCCGTCAGGGTTGCCCAGCCTCTCCGTATTTATTCATCCTTTGCACACAGCTTCTGTCTTCTCATATAAAAGAATAGCCCGTTAAAAGGCATCTTTATAGCAGATAAACTACAATCAGTCAATTAGCAGACGACACTACATTATTTTTGAAAAAATGCCCTTCAAGTTCTCATTGCTATCCAAACAATAGACCTGTTTTCATCTGCCTCTGGGCTCTGTCTTAACTTGAAGAAATGTGAGCTGTTTCCGATTAAAAAATGCAATGATACAATGATTCATAATATACCAATCAAAAACAAACTTACCTTGGAATAACAATGAAAAATCATAAAGAGATGATGTTCTGAAAATTTTAACTTGCCTATTGAAAAATCCAAAAAAAAAAAAAAAAAAAAAAACAACTGAACCGGTGGCTTCACTATCACTGAAGGGTCGAGTACTTCTAACAAAGGCAGGTCTATCTCGTCTCATCTATGCAGCCATTCCTCTGTCTGTTGATAAACCAATCTGCACTGTTAGACAAATTACTGCTTTTATATGGAAAAACAAAATGCACTACGTAAAAAAATGTTATTATGAACAACTATGCTTCTGGAGGCCTTAATTTTCTCGACTTTTCTACCCTTAATTTTACATTTAAGATCAACTGGATAAAACGGTTTTTGCGTAACCCAACGTCAAAATGGAATTTTATACCTAAGTACATATTCTCTAGTGGTGGTCTTGAGTATGTACTTATGTGTGATTTTAAAATAGAAAACCTCCCTGTCAAACTATCAAATTTTCATGAACAAATGCATGGTCTCTAATTTATAAACATAACTTTTCTCCGCATAGATGTTTTATTTGGAACAACCAGCACATTAGATACAAAAACAGATCTATTTTTTTAAACTCCTGGTTTGATAATATAATTTTGGTAACTCGGCTACTTAATGAAAATGGGAATCTGCTTAGCTATTTTGAATTTCTGCAAAACATTTGATATTCCTGTAACCCCAAAAGAATTTGCAATAGTTATGGACGCTATTCCTTCTGGTATTCTAATTAAAGAAATGCTGAGAAACCAATCTGTGTTCCATCCTTTGGTATCTTAACTTCAGTAGGTAGGTTATGCTTTTCTGTCAAATCAAGGAATAATAAAGGTAATATCAGGTCATTACTTCAAGYAGACATTACTAGTATTCCCTATGTTGTTCATCACTGGTTGTAAATGATAAAAATTGGGTCAGTGTGTGGAACCTGCCTTACAAATACTTTTAAACAAAGTAAGGGAAGTATCATACAAATTGCTTCATAGATATTACCCTGCTAAGCAGTACATGTTAAAATTTAAAAAAGGACATGTGTGTGAGCTGTTGTCTGTGTGGGTCTGAACCTGAATCTGTGATTCATCTGTTCTGGGACTGTCAGTATACTGCCACCTTCTGGAGAGAAGTGAGTCAGTTTATCCAAGTGAACTCTTTTTTTCTTTAAGCTGGTTTAATGTTTTGTTTGGTCTTCATGATGTAAATAGTAAAAAAGGAAGACAAATGTATGTCATATATTTAATATTACTCTTAGGTAAATACCATATACACAAATCAAAGTTCAGTCACTCCACTCCCTCTTTTCTGGT
>NW_013952706.1:102159-112577 GCF_001266775.1 Austrofundulus limnaeus
TTAATGAAAAATGGGTAAATGGATAAAGGGATAAATGAAAAAGAGAAATTGAGAAATCGATAATATAAAAAACAAATAAATTAAAAATTGGGTTAATGAAAAAGCTAAGTTATTTATTTAACCAATTTTTAATTTATTTCACGCATTTTCTTCATTTTTTGATTTATTTTACTCATTTTTTTATTTATTTCACCCATTTATTTATTTATTTAATTTTGGCTAAAACGGCTCTCCATAGAGCTCAGCTCTGATGTGTGTGTGTCCTGACCTGAAGTTGTCCATCACACTCCATCAGTGAGAACTGGAAATACAGGAAGCGGGAGGTGACCATGTTGGCTCCGCACGAGCCTAGTCTGAACCGAGACGGCTCGGTCCACGCGCGCAGCAGCGAGCGGTCCACGCGCACAGACACCGTCTCCGCGCCGCACGTGGCCTCCACAGCGCGCGCGCCCCGACCCAGCCCGGTCGCCCGTGGTTTTGCCGGGGGTATGAGCAGCGCAGTGAGTCCGGCAGGAACACGCTCATCGGAGTACCGAGCCGGCAGGAGCAAGTCCTGGGGCACGAGCTGCCTGGGAGCGTGCAGGAAGACCGGCAGGCGGTGGAACGAAGAGTCGGACGCTCCGTTCTCTGCTGGCCTCTCAAACCACATGGAGCGGGAGACGGGACCCCCCAGAGTCGAGTGGAACCAGCTCCAAAGAAGCCAGAGAGCCAACATCATCCTAAAACCAACGCAGCAAGAACCTGAGTCCAGCCGAGTCCAGTAACAAGTGTGGTCTGGATCCGGTGTCATTAAGACACCTGCTGCTGCAGCTGATTGGGAGAGGAAACACCTTCAGGCCTCAGCTGCACAAAAACCCAGAAAGTTCTGTTGGAAAAAAATAGTTCGATTCTAAGTTTTCAAAATTTAACAACTGCCTAAAGACCACAGAATTTCAACAGAGCAATATTAGTGCAATTATATATATATATATATAAACAACATTCACTGTACATTTAACTGTGTACATAATATTCTTTAGGTGTTCATGGAGAGTTGTCTCCACACAGCATGAAGGTCACAGGTTTGCATCCTGGCCTGTGGAGTTTACATGTTCTCTCCATGCATGCATGGGTTTTCTCACTCTGGTTTCCTCTCACTGGTTAAAAATATGTATTCTCATATTTATGAGATTCTAATCCTAAACAGCAAGGGGAAATTAAAAACACACACTAAGCAAAAGCTTGGGACTTGGGAGAATACATCCTTGGACTGGTCCTAGCTGTTATACGTTGTTTACAGTTATTGAAATCCATTTAGTAGTTCAGCTACTTTGCTAACAGTGATAAAGACAGAATAAAAACACGTTTTTTTTTTTTCACTTTCAGCAGCAGCAGCAGGAGATATCTGCAGTGACTCCAGAGTAAAAGCATCTACAAAGAGCCTGCAACACACAGGAGTTTACTTTGAAGAATATTTTGGGATGTGGTAGAATAGAGCAAGAGTAAGGGCATTGATGTATTTTTTAAAATGAGACAAGGTTGTAGGCCTACTGTAGGATACAGTGTTTTTTGTTGTTATTTCACATTTTAGCTATACATAAGGTTGCAGTTTGACCCATACTCCCCAGAACAGTAGGTGGCCATAAAACTTGAAGAAGAAAAATAAGACAGGAAACAGCTTCACATTAAAGTAAAAAGGGTTAATGATGGAGTTTCAATTGAGAAACGCTTGCTTTATTTTAGCAGTTCAGTGGGTAGAATATTTGCTCAGATTCTAGTTCATTATTGGTCAGTTTGCAACATAACCAGTCAGATACCAGATATATTAATTGAAATACAGCAAATACTATAATCAGGGGTTTACAGTAAATTTTATAAGGGCTCCAGCACATCATGGGGTTATAGAGAATGAAATGACAGATGGCTAAGGAGAGCACCAATTAGGCATTGGTTGATATTAGATTTATTGTAGGCTAACAGAAATAAAGGGTATAATAAACAAAACTGAAAGAGAGGTAGTAAAAGTTATGGGGGAAGAAAAGAAAGGGCGTTGGTTTTACAGAATCCAATGGAAAATTTGAGAAATGAGGAAAAACAGAAAGGAATAGGAGAAAAGAGACAACTATTTCACAACATAGAAACTGGACACACTGGACTGAATAGCACATTATTCTTAATAGGGAAACATCAGACAGGGAAATGTGAGTGTGGGGAAGATGAGACAGAACACATTTTTGCATTGCAGGAGTTACCAGGTTCAGAGAAATATGTTAATAAAGAATCTTAGTAATATGAAAACGAACATTGTTGATTTATTGCAGAAAGATTCAAGAAGCAGGGGATTTCAGGCTATATTTTATTTTTTAAACGGTGTGAGTTGTATGTGGGATAAAAAAAAGGAAAAAAATTGTATAGGTCCTCTGGACGGGTTCTTCTTTAATGAAACGTTTCGTCTCTCCTCCAAGAGACTTCTTCAGTCTGAGAGTTTCATAAACAAGTCATAGTGCAAAAACACCCTGTTTAAACTATTAGGGTCAAGGCACAAACCTGCAGAGAATATTCTTACATAAAAATTGAAGCAAAAGGTGGAATAGTCAATTACATAGTCAACGTGGTTCTTCTCAAAAAGAAAATGGCCTGCATGTACACGTGGACAAAATTGTTGATTCCCCTCATTTAATGAAAGAAAAACCCACAATGGTCACAGAAATAACTTGAATCTGACAAAAGTAATAATAAAAATTATATGAAAATGAACAAATGAAAGTCAGACATTGCTTTTTAATCATGCTTCAACAGAATTAAAAAAATGAAACTCATGAAACAGGGCTGGACAGAAATGATGGTACCCCTGAAAATAATGTGACCAAAAGGGTCATGTTTAATCAAGGTGTGTCCACTACTTATCATCACAGGTGTCTACAATCTTTTAATCAGTCAGTGGGCCTGTAGGTTACAGATGCTCACTGTGCTGTTTGGCGATATGGTGTGTACCACACTCAACGTGGACCAGAGGAAGTGAAGGAAAGAGTTGTCTCAGGAGATAAAGAAAATTCTAGACGAGCATGTTAAAGTTAAAGGTTGTAAGATCATCTCCAAACAGCTTGATGTTTCTCTGACTACAGTTGTACATATTCAGAAATTTAAGATCCATAGGACTGTAGCATGGGTGTAACCGTGATAGGTACGGGGTGGGACATGTACTGTACCCCCCACTTCCAATATCTGTGCCCTCTGTCCCCGTCACTTTTTTCAGCCGAAGCAGGAAAAAGATACCTTTAAAAAATTGTGTCCCCCAGGAAAAATGACAATTTAAAGCGATTGTTAATACGAATGGTAACAAAAAGAGCCCCCCCCCCCCAAAAAAAATAAAAAATAAAAATCTAAAGAGATTTAAGATGAACTTCAAGCTCAAGGAACATCAGTGTCAGATCAGAACCATCTGTCGTCGTTTGAGCCAAAGTGGCCTTAATGGGAGACAACCAAGGAGGACACCATTGTTGAAAACAAATCATACAAAAGCCAGACTGGAATTTGTCAAACTACATGTTGACAAGCCACAAAGCTTCAGGGAGAATGTCCTATGGACAGATGAGACCAAAATGGAACTGACTCACAGTTCTATGTTCACAGAGGGAAAATGAAGCATGAAGAAACAAACTGTCCCTACTGTGAAACATGGAGGAGGCTCGATAAAGTTCTGGGGCTGCTTTGCTGTATCTGGCACAGGGTGCAATAAAATCTCAAGACTATCAAGGGATCCTCAGTTGCAGGTCATGGGTCTTGCAACAGGATAATGACCCAAAACACAGCTAAAAAACCCAAGAACGGCTGAGAGGAAAACACCAGACTATTCTGAAGTGGCTTTCTATGAGCCCTGATCTAAATCCTATTGAGCATATTCGAAAGGAGCTGAAACATGCTGGCTAGAAAAGGCACCCTTCAAACCTGAGACAACTGGAGCAGTTTGCTCATGAGGAGTGGACCAACATACCTGCTGAGAGGTGCAGAAGTCTCGCTGACAGTTACAGGAATCATTTGATTGCAGTGATTGCCTCAAAAGTTTGTGCAACTAAATATTAAGAGTACCATCATTTCTGTCCAGGCCTGTTTCATGAGTTTGATTAAAAAAAAATCTGTTGAAGCATGGTTGAAAAGTAATGTCTGACTTTCATTTGTTCATTTTCATAGAATTTTTATCTATTTTGTCAAATTCTAGTTATTTCTGACGATTGTGGGGTTTTCTTTAATTAAACGAGGGGTACCAACAATTTTTTCAACGTGTGTAGGCAAACAGCTGACCTTAATGTACACATACAGACACTCCCCGATGACTTCCGGAAACTTTTGATTAACATCTTTAAAATGATAGCGGCCCAAACAAAAATTTTTGCTGCACAAACCAGCTCAAATGTAGCACAAACGTTTGACACCAATTTCGATAAATTTGAAAAGGGTGGTGAGGCAAACTTTACTCAGGTTATTGAAACTTTCATGAATTATTTATTGGATGTACACACTTTTAACATTTGGAATCAATCCAGTTCAAGATGGTGGCCACAGCTTATTGTATGTATATTGTCATTTGTATGATGGCAAAGACTGTCAATGGTGGAAGTTTTGGTACGGTGAAAAATCCACCAAAAATCCACTAAAAATCCCTGAAAAAACACGCAACACTGATTTGATTGTTGCACCCTTTATTCTTCTCAACAAATTACAAAATAAATAAAACACTTGTCAGACTAATATCTGATTTATCGAAGGTAGACAGCAGGAAGTATTGGTCTATTTCACTAAAAATGGTTTTAAAGAAGGTAGAACCAAATGATTGCAGTGAAGTCTTTAAAGATGGGACATGACGTTGGTAAGAAACTGTTAGCAGAATCAGTTCATAGTTTCTTTTCATGCAGTATACATAACAAAAAAATTACCTCATTTAGATAAACGTTATAAGTTATATAAGTTAATAAGGAGTTAGATTAAGCACTAACTAGTTAGTAAAGTATTAATGTGGTTTCTCGCAGAGCTGCAACTAGTTTGAGTCTCATGGAGACTCCAGATTATCTTGTCGTAGTTCTCAAAATTTCTGGCGTGAGTCTCAGAGGCTCATAGTCTTGTAACTTGTGTTTTGAACATATTAAAAACATTTTGCCACTTTTCCCCCCCAAAATAAACAAAGGAATCTCCAACCCATCTCCAGAGCTTTAGAGCATTATACTCTGACATTGCACAAGATCTCTCTTCTTACAGAAAACATCTGAGGCAAATGTCCAGGTCTAAAAACTTAACCTTAATTTCTAGTGGACCCCAGCAGAATATATCTTAAATGCGGAAGCAGCTGCCAGTGAGGTTACAAAGTGGGACTAGGTGGGAAATAAAATAATGTGCAAGGCAAAGAATGCAGTTTTGATCGTGATTGTCAAAAACTGGTAGCTCCAAATCAGGCTGCACCACCTCCTGGTCACAAACACTCGGACGTCTGAAATTGCAACTGAAAATGTTCCAATTTTCTCGCAATCCGAGTCACTAACTAGTCTTAAAAGTAGCAGCTCAGTGAGATACCACCTTAAGATCAACAGGGGAAACAGAACAGTTCCTGTGTTTAAAGAGTTCCAGGATTGTGACAGCCAGTAAACACATGTGGGGGCTGGTCCCCTGCAGAGTCACTCTCATCAGAGCCCCAAGTGGTTCCAGCATCCTGCAGAGCAACTAGTGACATGTCAGCTTGTACATCCTCTTCGTCTGATTGTACCATAGGCTCAGCACTGTCTTCTTCCTCCTGCCACTCTCCAGTCTGGTTGGACAGGTGGTTGTCTACAGGTGGGGCTTGGGTCAGTGACTCAGAAGAGCAGGATTCAGGGTCTGGACCTGTTAAAGAGGACAATGTTTCACTGAGTAGGTAAGTGTCACTCTCACATGTAAAGCTGTTGAATCAGTCAAACACTTTTAGTAGATACAATTAAGTTACGGTGGGCCTGGTGTTTTCTTTAAGTTTGATATTACAGCACATTATGAAGGTATTATTGGTGTAATACAATTCAAACATTTATATGTGTTAATCTTTAGCACTGGGCTTCCAAAGCACAAGAGTTATTTGTAACGAAAAATGAACATTTTGGAAGTCAAGCTTTTGTTCTGACCCAATTTCTTTCCTTTTTTTATGCCTTAAACATGTTACGCTGATAGTGTCCCACCTTAAAATGTTGGCCAGCAGTTTTTATCGTTTTACAGAAGCTGCCATGTTGTATTTTTGGAATCAGAGTATATGCACTTGCAATTTGAGGCTTTAAGCTCCGCCCACTCTCTTGCAAACAACCATGGTGTCCATATAATGGGGGAAAGTCTGTGTAATAGCCTATATGCCATGGTCATTAATGACGTTAATTTCCAGTAAAATTCTTGCCAAGCTCCTCCCTTCCAACTCCCTGCTTACTGCCTATGTTTTTACTGTTAGCTGCTAGTACTAGTCCGTGAAAAAGTTACAAAAAGTTGAAGCATCTGTGAGCTACTGGTATAAAACGTGAGTTCTGTTGTGTGTCGTTGTGTCCCCTAAGCAGCAGGTACGATCGAGTTGTTAGTTTTTCTCCTTTTTCCTTTAGATGAGGAGGTGACAGCTGTGGATCATAGCATTACAGGCAAAACTTATGTTTAAAAGCTCACGCTTGTGTTTGTAATCTGCATTTCTAACCTGAGGATATTCAAGAGCCAGCATCAGAAATGAGAAGATGGATGTTACAAAACGTAAATGTACATTTATCCCCTTTTACTGCCAAGACCGAGAGAGGAAAGACCTCCACGACAGCTAGCAGGAAGCTAACACAGCAGCCGGTACAAAGGTAGACATATGTGCACGCGTTTGTGTTATCTGAAATGTTTTTATGCAACTTTGTCATAAGTTTTATGCAAAAGTAAAAACTTGTTAGAGTGTATATTACAGCGTAGACTAAAGACGAGTGACGAGCGCGCCCCCCCTCCCCCGAGCACCGAGAGCAGCAGAACCTCCGCCTGATAATTGTTAAGTTTTCAGTTCACTAACGTCGGGGAAAACGATCCAAACCATACAAGTAGCCCATCAATTTAAAGCCCAGACTCTGCTCTTTCCAACAATATAAGTGTCACAGCTCTACGTGAAAAATTCACGGAACAAGCAGCCATGGAACAGCGAAAAAGGCCAAATTCTGGAACCATAAACACGAACGTCTTTCCTGTACGTCTCCTGTGTTAATGTTGGTACATGTAATATGCTAATTCTGTACTGTGGAGATCATTAAGAGTCGTTGTCGGGTGAAAAAATCTTTCGCTAACACTGTGTTGATAGTGAACCGGAAGTGTTGGGAGTGGCATCCAGTGCTGGGCCGGATGTCCGTGGCATATAGGCAATTCATGGACAATCCGTACAACTTGACATGCATGAAACCAGGCGTGGGCATCAATGGCAGTGAGAGTCTGTTGGATTGACCAATCCAATTACCGTATTTTTTGGACTATAAGCCGCGACTTTTTTCCTGAACTTAGAACCATGCTGCATATAGTCCGGTGCGGCTTATATGTGGATTTTTTTCTTCAGCCACCAGGGGTCTCTTTAGCCGGAGGTGTGGTAGCCGTGAATAAAAGGAAGAAGAAGAAGCACCATTTTGTTTTAGCTAGTAGCAGACACGACACGACGGATTAATCTTCGACAGACACGATGAAATATTTCTCTTCAAATTCAAACGCGCTCATCATGGAAAAGAATAGAAGATCTTCCTATGATGCCGCTTTTAAGTTGAAGGCTAATGAAATTGTGCAACAGGAGGGAAATAGAGCCACTGCACGTAAGCTCGGCCCGGGTTCCGTAAGGCTGGACTGCTATGTGAAGAGGGTACCACAGCTTCAGAGCCAGCATTACCCCAGGATAAAAGATACACAGAAAGCAACGCTGAACAGATACCGCGGTGTGACGAAGCTTTTCTGAGCTTGTTCAACGCCGAGACTGAAGAAGAGGACTTTGATGGTTTCAGTGCGCTGGAGGAAGATGAATGAGACGTTTCGTTGTTTAGTTGGATCAGAAACTGTTAAAGAAAACTACCAAAATAAGGTCAGTTAAATGAACCATATTCCTCCGAACTTTAATTCCTAAAGGTTTGCTTTTTATGTTTTGATGTTGAATGCACTTCCTTGACGGCAATTTTGGGTGTATTTTTTTTTATGTTGGGGGTGCGGCTTACAGTCCGAAAAATACAGTAGCAACACAGCATCAATATGTTACTGAAATATAAAATCCTATGATTTATCGTAGTCCAAACAGTCTTTTGCAATACTGTTGTAACACTCATCATTCTGTAGTTACTTCTGTAAATACTGTAGTGTTGACAACACGAAGTAAATGAGTTGGAGTTACCTGATGTCAGGGATGATCCAGCACTGATATCTTCACCAGCAGAATTAAGGAAGTCATCTAAAGCTTCTTGGTCTGATAAGTTAGTGACTGTCATCTCATCCAGAATAGAGACATCAGGCCCTGCTGACTCTGCAAGACACACACACATACAGAATATGCCATTATATTGAAATAATACATTCATATTTTTATATTTTGTCTTGTTTTATGGTAAAAATGGTAAATTGACTGAACTTATATAGTGCTTTATACTGTCATTCACACATTCGCAGACTGATTGGAGTAAGCTACAACCCAGTGGTGGATGCTGGTCTTTCAAGAAGGGGAAGCTCAATTTTGGCCTACAAAATGTGTCGGTTTATTTATACGTAAATTCTACCCTCCATTCCTTTTCAAGAAAATGATCTGTGACCCTGTCATAGATCATTTTACAGCACTTCCAGTCAGCCAGCTGACTTTCAACTTATGTGTCTTTTGTTTTACAGCTCACCTCTGTTCTGCAGACATCCAGTAGACAGATACTGCTCCACGTCTTGGTGAAAGGCTTCTTCATAAACCTTTTGTCGTTCTCTCAGTTTGTGCTGCATGGCCAGCTCCAGTTCTGCCAGCCTCTGAGCATGTTCACAGTTCAGCTCAGCTACACACAGAACACATGATGAGCACTATGAAGTGGTCACATTCAGACAATATGTTTATGGAAAGTGGTAATTATTTAAGAGTCGATGCAAATGTTATACAGTTTTTGCAAGCAAGCTACTGCATACTTTATACCATGCTAACTATATATTAAAAGATTCATCTCGACTGAGATTTTCTGCTTTTACTTTTGGTGATTTGTTTTTTTTAAATATAAAAGTTACAAACCAATTTTATTTACATTTTTCCCCAAACACATCTCAAAAACGATGGACAACACAAGGCTTTAAAAGTAAAAGGTACAAATAAAAGAGCAGCTGGAGGAGCATTTAATAAATAATTCAATTATTTGACAACCAGTCAGAATGAGAGCTGAGTATAAAAAGAACATTTTAGAAAGGTGCAGTTTATATTGTCTTCAACATTTCCACAAATCGTTGTTTGCAATCACAGAACATACGCTCCCATTGAGACAAAATTATTTTCAAGGAAGACCTTGCATATTTCAATAAGATGATGCTAAACAGCATCCCGCATTACAACAGCTTTGTAGTAAAAGAGTCTGGATGCTGAACAGATCTGCCTGAAGTCCAGACATCTCAGCAGTTGTAATCATTTGTGGCATCATGAAACAAAAGAAAATCCAGCGAGAAAAAGCAGGACTGCTAGAATTCTCCATCATCTTCTACCATGAGTTGTGGAGGCAACAGGTCCAGGAGAGAAACCCGCCCTCCCTTTACCCAGCAACACTTTCCAGCTCATTCTGAGGGACTCTGTGGCATTCAGAGGATACATAATCCCTCCAGCGAGTCCTGGGTCTTCCCCGAGGCCTCCTACCAGTGGGACGTGCCCGGAACACCTCTAAAGGGAGGCATCCAGGAGGCATCCTAATCAGAAGCCCAAACCATCACAACTGACTCCTTTCGATGTGGAGGAGCAGTGGCTCTGCTCTATGCTCCCCTCAGATGACGGAGCTCCTCACCCCATCTCAAGGCTAAGCCCGGCCACCCTACAAAGGAAGCTAATTTCGGCTGCTTGTATGAAATTTCTAGTTCTTTGGGTCATGGTCTACACCAGAGATTTTTAACCTGTGGGCCGAGCGCCACCTCGAGGGCCTCAAAAGAACAGCAGTTTTTAACTTTGGGCCGCAGAGGGCCGTGGGACCGCATTGATTTTGAATAAGGTGCAATACACTTTCTCACCACTAGTAGCAGTAGTGCGCCACTCAGTTGTTTAACAACATTTTTAATATGTAGAAGAACTTTAAAAACCTGCCGAGAATGGAAACCTAAATGAAAAGTAGAAGCAAGTGCAGCTTCTGTTTTTACCAGGCAATATTTTAAAAGTTCAAAACATTATCAAATACAGTTGCAGATACAACTACATTTTAATTTGCACTTTAAATTAATTTTTGTAGTTT
>NW_013952706.1:112924-114375 GCF_001266775.1 Austrofundulus limnaeus
AACAAGAGCCCTTGAGAAACAATGTGACAACATCATCAGGCGTGGTGGGCGTGGTGGGTGTGTCTGGATTACCTGCAGCAATTTGTCTAACAAAAGGCCACTAATAGCCCTCAGATTGCTAAGAAGAAGGAGGGGGTTTGTCCTCAGGATCTTGAAATTTCAGTCAAGCTAGTGTTAAGTCGGTATCCATCAATGTAACAGTTAAAGCCGCTCTATTAATTGTTGTGTGTCTATCAAGATGTCTGGTCTGATTTTTGAATTGCTATTTTTCAAAATGAATAATGAGGAACTGGAATCTGAACAAATGATTGATCTCAGAAAATGATTACTCTCAAAAGCCTATAGCCTAAACTTGCTGCCATTTATTCTGTGCAAACTGATCATTTGTTACTGATCCCTTTTCACTCGAAACTCGAACAATGAATGCTGCTCTGCTCTGATCTGATCTGCTGTATTATTTGATGCATCTGTATCTGAACATATCCATAATATTGGTTAATGCATGTTAACCGTAACTAAGATGTTTTTACAACTTTATCGGGTCTATAAATGTATGATTGGTAGTGGTACAGATTGACTGACGTTAATATTATCAGTCTGAATGTCTGTAGTTTTCTGATTTTTGATCCAACCTAAGCTTTTTATCTTTTCCCAGCATGGTGTAAAATTCTTGTGTTGGATGATTTTGTTCATGTATTTGTGGTTCAGAAGCATCATTTTCACTAAAAGTTTCACTTGCAACACCTGCTGGATAATTTTTAGTTTGTTTTCCAGTCCCAGCCTGAAATACTCTGAAATACTCTATATATAATATATATACTGTATAATACTATACAGTATATATATATTATCTGTGATAAAACATTTGAATATGTAAAATATAAATATTATACATCAAGAGAAAATTAAATTAAATTTAAAAATAAACATGCTTTGCTTAATTATTGTTCTCGAATACAAACATTTCTATAATTTAACAATTTCATCACTAACATGCTTTAACTTGTTTTTAAATCTAGAGATATATAATAACTAAAACAGCTATTACAAACTTATATACAAGTTATACAAACCTCTTTCACAGTGTAAATACTTGAAATTGTCATGTAGACTCCAAACCCAGTGTTTAAATCACCACATTCAAGAATAAATGAACTTTTTTGTGCCCAGAACAAGACTGAAGACAGAGGACTATCAAGCTTTTCTGTCAGAGCTCCTCTTTTGTAGAATACACTGTCACTTGATCACTTAACATCACAAGCCTCTTCATTGTTCTCCTTTAACTTATTATTATAGGTTGGCTTTTAATTGTTGATTTTCTACGTTTTATACGTCTATTTGTGTTGTGTATTTTATGTGTTTTGGTTTTATTGTGGTGTAAACTTTGTAACTGTGTAACTGTAATTGTTTGTAACTGTTTTAAAAGGAGCCATACAAAAATTGTATTATTA
>NW_013952706.1:114545-118800 GCF_001266775.1 Austrofundulus limnaeus
AATCTGTATTTCTACAGCTCAGCTAATCACTTGCATGATATGAAATCAGGCTTGAATTGCACTTGTGAGTTCATCTTGACTTGACAGTAATTGTATGATGATTGAGAAGAAGCTTTAATTAACTGTGAAGTTCATTCTCTACAGCACACACCTACAAATTTAATCTACACAAGCAGGTCTGTATAAGATAAAGCCATGATAGCTCTCAAAATATACAGTTTTTTTATGTGTCAAACAATTTCCTTTTGTTTCAGAGTTAATTCAATTCTAACGTTGTGATAATAAAAAAAAAATAATAATAATAATAATAATAATAATGATAATCTTAAATGTATAACAATCTCGCATTTCATGTCCTCAGATTATCTGGTGGGTATTTAATGAAGCTCATTTGTGTAATGTTGGATGTTCATGCAGTGGGGTGCAGCAGAAACTCTGGTGACCCTGTAGACATGACGGAAACCACTCAGGACTCCTTCAAAGCTGAAAGACCCCATGTTACCAAGACAACTGAATTGTTAGCCTCATTACATGCCACTTCAGTCTCATCAACTCCTTCTCAGGTATTCTGCCCACACTGTGGTGTGACGCAACATTTGAGACAACCCTGTTTACTTCGCTACTTATATTTAATATGTTTGCAATCTTATGTTGTGAATCAAATTTGAATTCTTGAGATCTGAAAATTAAGGCATTCTACTTTTAAGAACATTTTAAACAACTTCTCAACCTTTTTTTGGAATGGGCTTGTAAATCATGTATGGATTCAGGTTGACCATCCCCTGTAACATTATTGCATGAGCTTGCGCAGATCCTTATTTTCTAGGTTTAAATAAAACGTCTACAACTTCACAATTTCTCAGGTAAAACGTAGTTTTGGGAATTCGCCTGGAGTGAAGTGATATGTGTTGTCATTATTACATACACACCCAATGATGAAACTTCTCCTCTTATGGAGATAAAAGTCTCAAAAAGATTTAAACCCACACAACAACAAGATTTGAGCAAGCAAGCTGGTGAAAAGGTGGGTCATCTGAGATTTACCAGATTTGCTGGGTTGTTGGGAAAAGACATTTCTGACTTGGCACAAAAGCTCATAAACCCTATATTTAAATGCACATGCTTACATTCTCACTGAGTTCCAAAAACGGTACATTTTGTGGACAGTACATTTTCCTGATAGTTTTTTTTCACAGAAAACCCATTTAAAGAAATTTATTTTAGCTCTTCAGTCCACAAAATTAACATTTTCTAATTGTAGGAAAACTACCAAAAAAATATCATTTTGGGTGTATTCACACCAGGAAAGTCTTTTGGTCCACTTGTTTGAACAAAAGCAGACTTTAATATTTTAATTCGTGCAGTTTGCATTTACATTGTGCTTTTTTGCAAGTGGACTATAATTGATAAACAAAGGTGACGATCAATGGGCCTCATGTAAGAACATGTTCGTATTTTTATCCTAAAATTTTCTTACTTTTGTTCATATGAAGGGTTCGTACGAACATGCCACGTCAGATTCAACAAACTCTTCTATCTTCAGGAAAAGTGTGTAAATGAGCTGCGTAAACTGATGAATGTGTATCAGGTGCTCGTGCACGAGGAGAGGAGATTAGCATAATTACCACCCCAAAAACACCATATAAGGCTTTGTGTTTCCTGCCCCAGATACCAGGAAGTGTTCATTCATTAATGACATCTCAAAGTAAAAAGAAGAACTTCACGAGTTTGGAGATTGAAGTTCTGTTCTTAAAGATCCAGAAAGGAAAATCTGTCATTTTTTAGCAGCGTCAGCTGTGGAATTAAAGGACCTGCTAAAGCAGAGGAATGAAATGACGACTGCTGTTAATGCTGTGTCTCCCGTGGATCATATACAGTCACAGAAATAAAAATTTAAATCATATTCATCTCTCTTTAGTCCTGCTCTGGTTTTCCTTTAGTCAAATATTTTTAATTTAAGTGTAAATGACTGTGTTACATAGTTTTCGTTTATTCAGAAGAAGAGAAGTTGCGCACCACTATCCCCCCTCCCCCTTGCAAGAGTCAGGTGTGTTTCTGAAAAAAAAAAGCACTTTAAATCAATCAATTCATATTAATATTGTAGTGCTATACAACAGCATTGATAGCCAGTTTATTTTAATTTAATCAATTTATGTCATTATTACATTTAAAATTATAATTATAATTCAAACAAAATAAACTATCAACATAATTATGGACTGTGATTTATTTTCAACTCAAAACATCTTAAACCTAATGAAATATAAAGTTATTAATGAAGAAAATCCATTTGGATAACAGCAGACTGACTGCTTGTAAAATGTGGTGACTTGTGAAGTTCAAAAAGGAGCATGTTTCCTGTAGTTGGTTCTGTTCGAAGTCGGTCTGTATTCACAACAGAAGTGACCCGCACTAGAGTTTGAGTGTATTCACCAGCATAAAAGGTCTGGACCAATGGGGGAAACAAACTCTGGTCCGTTTAAAGGGGACCATATGTGTCAGGTGTGAATACACCCCTGTGAGTAGCTTACTTCAGATGTACAGTTCATACATGTTTGTGCACATGTGAATCTTGTCACTCACTCAATTCTTTTTGAAACTATTTTATCTCCATATCCTCTGCACATAATCCATCACAAACACAAGTGGAGCAGCAGACAGCTATTTAAACACTAGGGGGGCCTTTAGGGATTACATGTTTTGCTCAAGGACACCACAACATGTGGGCGTGGTGGGGAATCGATCCTGTGACTTTCTGGTCTCAAGACAACTGTCCACGGTTGCTCTGTACAATCACATGATGTAGTAATTTATTTTACCATTCTTACACTGATACCGTCAGTGGAGGGCTATCTGGATTAAAGCAATGAAACTGCTGCCCTGAAAGAAGAGTCAGTGTTCTATACTTGGACAGCTAAAAATAAACAAGTACTTGCAAAATACATCTCAGCCTATGTTGTGAAAAGAGATAAATCATTTCTCTTCATCTCTCAGGAGTGTGTTTTTGGGACTAAATGGTGTGTGAATAGACGCATCTGCTCACTCCTGTGAGAATTCTTACAGCAACATTAATGATAATTGTTTCCCTGTCATCTATGGCCTTAGCAACCCAGGCTTGTTTTTTTAAACATTTTTTCTATTTCCAAAAATATCTTTACAAACATGTTACTGTTTCTATAAATGTTTTCATTCACACAAAACCACTAAAAATGACCCAAAATGCAGCAGTAACTATACCAAGCCTTAACGTGGTGCTACTGTAAATGGTTGCCAAGAAAACGGACAAGAATAAGGAAACCAAATACGCAGCACACACATAAGGTTAGACTTTGGGTAGACTGTATATGAACCATTAACTGTATGTGTTCAAACTGAGAAACCAAGACTTCAAACCTTAGACTATAAACACCAACCACTGCACACCAACCATAAATTGTGTGCATACAAACCATACAAACCTTAGGCTTTACATAAACAAACCATAGACTGTATGTATATGACCCACTGAGTGTATTCAAACAAACCCTATATAAATATATATCTCATAGGCTATGTGCATACATACATGAGACTGTATGAACCATATACAGCAGGTAAAATAAGTATTGAACACGTCACCATTTTTCTCAGTAAATATATTACTAGAGGTGCTAATGACGTGAAATTTTCAGCAGATGTTGGTAACAACCCAAGTGGTCCATACATACAAAGAAATCAAACCATAAATGTCCAGAAATGAAGTTATTTGTAATAATGTGGAATGGCACAGGGAAAAAGTATTGAACACATGAAGAAAGGGAGGTGTAAAAAGGCATGGAAAGCCAAGACACCAGCTGATATTAACTTGCACTGACAAGGGGCAGGCTTGTTTTCTAATTACTGAGAGAGTTCAGCTGGTGTCTTGGCTTTCCATGCCTTTTTACACCTCCCTTTCTTCATGTGTTCAATACTTTTTCCCTGTGCCATTCCACATTATTACAAATAAAGAAAGGCTTGCTTTCTAATTACTGAGAGAGTTCAGCTGGTGTCTTGGCTTTCCATGCCTTTTTACACCTCCCTTTCTTCATGTGTTCAATACTTTTTCCCTGTGCCATTCCACATTATTACAAATAAAGAAAGGCTTGCTTTCTAATTACTGAGAGAGTTCAGCTGGTGTATTGGCTTTCCATGCCTTTTTACACCTCCCTTTCTTCATGTGTTCAATACTTTTTCCCTGTGCCATTCCACATTATTACAAATAAAAACAATGGAAAGA
>NW_013952706.1:119519-121684 GCF_001266775.1 Austrofundulus limnaeus
TTTCTCAGTAAATATAATATATTTACTGAGAAAAATGGTGACGTGTTTAACACTTATTTTACCCGGTGTATACAGTACCTGAATACTGTATATCTGAAATATAGACTTTGTATAAAATCACAGACTGTACAGGGTGAATCAAAAGCCACAGGATGCCCTTTTATTTTGATACAATATGGCAGCTTTCAAGATGGCAGCCATGTTCTGGACATAGCCTAAAAAATAGGCCCAGAGTGGCATTTTAAGCATTTCACTTTTTTTTAATCAATGGTGATCCCAATGAATACTGCTTCAGGGCTCCTAATACATCTTTTCTGTGAGGATGCAAGACTGAAACAACAAACAAAACCTTTACATTTTCATAAAAACATTCCCGTATGGACACGGACTCATACTATCTGAGCTTCCAGGCTTTATAACTGCACCTAAAAAAAAGCACACACACACTCTCCAACTTCTGCACACTTATACACACTGTCAGGATAAAAATAAGTGCTGGTGTCTCTAATATACAAGGAGAGAACATCCTTTAAGAACAGACTAGGTACTTTATTAATGCCTCACAGGAAAGTGTTGTGTTAAGGCAGCAGTGACATTTGACATAAGACAAAGTATGTGATTCTTTTATAGCTGTAGTATTCTTTAGAGACACACGTAAAATCAAGAAAATGAACAATAACGTTATCCATAGCTGAAGCTTGTTCTGAATTGGACCTTGGTGTGTCCCAGTCCTCCTGCTTTCATTGTCACTAAATCTCAAGGACTCTGTTTTACAAATTAAGGTCAGAATTGAATGTTTCTCTGTTCACTCTGTGTGTTTAACATCATGTGAAATACACCCAGAGGCTTTCTGTCCTTCTTAGCTGCCCCAGATACATCAGCTACACTTTCATCCTTGCACACAGTAAATAGTCAAAGTCACCTTCATCACCCAGGAACACACACACACACACACACACACACACACACACACACACACACACACACACACACACACACACACACACACACACCCAACCAACCACCCACCTGCATGCACACACACGTTTGTACTTTTATCCTCATGGGGACTTTGCATTGACTTCCATTCATTTACTGGTAATTTCTGTAGCCTAACCCTGACCCCTTACACTAAACCTGATCTCACAGATACGTACATGACCCTAAATCTAACAATTCACGCCTTGGTCCTAACCCTAACCCCTGACCCACCAATGGTCTTTCTCCCAATGGGGACCGGGCTTTTGTCCCCATAGGAAACAGTCGGTCCTCACCAGGCTGTGTGTACCAAGAAAATTCTCAAATTATCACGAAGAAAGTTGTGAAAGCTTAAAATGAATGCATACACTCAGTGACACATGAATAACATATCTTTCAATTATTCATCTAGGGTTTGAGTTGAAAAAATCCAGAAGACAACAGATAAGGGTATAAACTAACAGAGTAACATAGCAAGTGTTAGAGATCTTCAGGTAAGTAG
This sequence comes from Austrofundulus limnaeus, assembly GCF_001266775.1. NCBI lineage: Eukaryota > Metazoa > Chordata > Actinopteri > Cyprinodontiformes > Rivulidae > Austrofundulus > Austrofundulus limnaeus. Next base: position 121,000 of record NW_013952706.1, read on the forward strand.
GTGGTTGAATATTTTGCAGGGTTTGGTTGTTGGTTTATTATTTTCTTTGCAGGTTTCTTGGAGGGAGGGGATTCCAGAAGCCCAGGGAAGGCGAGTGTTGTAACAGATGAGAAAGTAGAGTAAACAGTTGGACAAAGCAAGTTGAGCAACATCCAAATAGGATCATCAGATGATTTCTGCAGGGAATCCTCAGCTCAGGAGTCAGGGATCACACAGGTAAGCGTCGATAAAATAACTGTAAGTGAACACACAGGAAATTCACAAGAGGACTGAATGAAAAATGATCACAATAACAGTCTAGTGAAGAGTAGTGCTAAATTAATACACATCACCATAGCTACATTTATCCATTAATCACTCCTGTGCACTGCAACTAAGCAATTACACACACACGGAGCTAGCAATTGTTGTCATAGCATGTTAGCACTTCCTGTTTTTAATGTGTTTTTTATTGTAAATATTTGTTACAAACATAAACTTGTAGTTTTGGAACAAAATAATGCTTTATTTTGTTTAAAAAAACACCATGTGATCATCTACATCAGGGGTCCCCAAAGCTTTTACCTAAGAGGGACAAAATGAAAATCTACCTGAGGGCTGCGAGCTAAATGTAATACAATAATGAAATACAAACTCTTTTTAAGTAAAATAATTTTTATGATTAAGCAAGCAGCCAGTGCGATGG
>NW_013952706.1:123204-124838 GCF_001266775.1 Austrofundulus limnaeus
ATATATATAAATGTATAGAATGACTATAAGTTGAAATACAGTGTTACTATAGGATAACAGGAGATTACAATCATGACAACTGCTGGTGGACCAACTAAAATGGCTTGGTGAGTCCCACTCAGCTCTACATATATGTGATGTCTGCGTATGGTAAGTGCATGGATGCAACGTGGTAATCCTGTTAGTACAATATGCCAACCGGGTAGTAAAGACAGCCAGTCTGGGTGCATAACACAGAAATGCAAAATCGTGGAAACGGAAACGCAAAATGCCATTAAGTATACAAAACACCAACCTGTGACTACAAAAAGCCAAATGGTGGGTACAAATTGCGAATCAGTGGGTGCATAATACCGCAAAATGCCTACAATGCGTACAAGAAGGGAATTAGGGAGTACAAAATACCAACAGATGGGCCAATTTACAAATGTGTGTGTATAAAAATACAAACTGGTACAGACTGACAATCAGTTGGAAAAAAATCAACTATGAATAAAGATCAACTCTGACATGAAAAGCGTCAGGCAAAACGGATTCTTTTAATGTATGCTTTAGGCTTTTTATTTTAAAAAGCAACGCTCTTCATTTATACTTCAGACACTGGATTCATCTGTGTGTGTGTGGGGGTGTATGTGGGAGAGAGAGAGAGAGAGAGAGAGAGAGAGAGAGAGAGAGAGAGAGGTTGTAGTTTCTGTGTTGTAGTCTATCAGACTCTGTCTCTCCGTGGACCCCCCAGCAGCTGTACATGAGGAAATCAGACTCTGACAGATCCGGGTCAGGTCTGATGAGCTCCAGGCAGTGGATTGCACTTCTGTTCTGCTTGGTAGACTCTCCCTGTCTGTGAAATGCGCTGCAGTTCGGATTGATTTTCCCCACCATGGAGCCTCTGGATTTTGGATCCTTGAACTTTACATCCGAACCAGCAGGCTCGGGTTTCCCACTGTGTGAGCAGTGGAGGGATGGTTCGGAGGGTTCGGTGTTCCACCTCTCCAACATTCTCCTGTTCCTGGGCTTGATGGGTGGCAGCGGCTTCTATGGAGTTCTGTACATGTTCACCTTCCTGACTCTGGGCTTCTTCTGCTGCACCCTGTGGGCCTGGTCGGACCCCTGCACCACGGACTCCTTCCTCTGGAGTCTGGCCCTGTTTGGAGTGTGTTTGGGTCAGGCTCTGCTAATTTCCTACAGACTGAGGAGACTGTCATTTGACAAGGACTTCCAGGAACTTTACAACCTGAAGTTTAAGAAACTTGGTGTGTCTCTGACATATTTTAAGAAGATAGTGGCCTCCAGTGATGGATCTGTCTGCACCCTGGAGAAGGGCCAGGTCTTTGCAGTAGAAGGCAAAACGCCCATTGATAAGTTGTCCTTGCTCCTGAGTGGCAGGTGACTATGTACTGTGGGTCTGATGGTGACTGAAAGTTTACTTAAGCATGACTTTGAGTTTGCTCATTCTGTACAACAACATAGGGTTCTATTGGCAGTTTTGCATTGTAAGGCCTGGCCTTGGTTCAAACCCAGGTTCTGTGTATTTACTGTTATGTTCCACTTACAGCCTGATTTCTGGAACCCAGAGACCTGGGGTTCTGATGTCATCTCGCTCTGTTTCAGCTGGTGGTGAATTATAGATTTATATA
>NW_013952706.1:125138-126313 GCF_001266775.1 Austrofundulus limnaeus
ATATATATATATAGAATGAACACAAGTATGACAAGCTTGATCTTATCCAATGTTGTGTCACAAAAAAATTGCCATCATCACATAAAGATTTATGCATTTTTTGATATGATGATCCCTGCCTACATTAAGGGTGCACTCTGCTTACAGCAAACAACCAAGTTTGGAGAAAAATGAGGCTATGAAGAACCTTACAATGCAAAAATGTCATAAATTAACACATTCTCATGTTGGACTCGTCAACATATTGACGCTTGGGCAGGGACTGTCTACGTCCAGTTTTGACACGTCGGGTACCCCCCGCACGTCCGTCCTTGCCGCCGGCAGTTTTTCCGGGTTGCGCCACTTAGGGGTCTTTGGGTCGGCGGTCTGAGGTTAATTTGAGGGATCGAGATTAATGGTTAATTTGAGATACTGGGGTCAATGATAGGCTGTATATAGCTAATATAGGTTAAATGTAGGCTCTGGGTCGGTTGGTTCTCGCAAATTCTCTACATTAAAAAATGGTTAATATGAGGGATCAGGGTTATAGTTAAGTTTAGGGTCTGTGGTCAGGGATAGGCTGTCTGGGATGGTTAGTTTTGCGCATTTCCTACTCTTGTGAAAAATATACGACAACTCGCTCGTCCTCCTCCGCCTCATCTCGTAAAGAACAGACGCACGGGGGCTACCCTGTGCATCCGAAAGTTGACGCAGACGGCTACCTGACCAAGCGTCAATATGTTGACGCAGGGGGCATTAGAATGCGTTGCATAAATAATCACTGACTGAACGTCTCAAACTGATTGACTTTGAGTTAAGTCCACAGTTGACTCCAAAGTTTTCTTTTGAAGTCAATAATAGGGTTATATTACAGGTCCTTACTGGGAAAGTATAAGTAAAACAATTTTCACTACTGTTGAATATTATCAAGTTCATGTAAAACTTTATTATCCCCAAGGGGCAATTTGTGGTGCAGTCCTCAGTGAAGATCAAACACACAAACAAACAACAAAAAGCCATACGTAGAAAAAAAAATCTCGGAAGGTATTCAAGTCATGAAAACTCAAGTTAGGAGAAATGACTTGAATTGATTCAGCTGGATCTCATTGGGCCTCATGCAAGAACATGTTCGTATTCTTATCCTAAATTTCTCTTACTTTTGTTCGTACAAAGGGTTCGTACGAACATGTCACGTC